>NC_079215.1:48463842-48691342 GCF_029633865.1 Lampris incognitus | reverse complement strand
AGCTCCAGGCCGCTAAGTATCTTGGACTTCCAACGTTGAGACATGAAGATTCAGAGGAGAGCGCTGCTATATATATCCACAGCCCACAGCCGTGTTTTATTCAAATGTTAAATAAACGTCGAGCAGACTTTTGACAAATCGGACGCATTTCCATTGGCAGGTTTTCATGAAAATGGCCCCATTCTCAAACATTGGGTCTACATGGCAAAGACTGCATGACTGAAAATATTTTTTTGAGGAAAATACCAGATGGTTGTTGTCGCAATATCAATTTTCTCACCTCAAGCAACTCTTTAAAAAAAAAATTATATTTTGCATTTTTGCTCAGTATTTGCCTTTTTTCCTTGTCAGCTTCAGAATTCAATTAAGACATGGCTTGGTGGAAGGGTAGATGTTGTCTCTTAGCTATGCAGAGCAGTAGCAATGGGACACCTACACCTGAACCTGACTGACCTACATCCTTCCATGGCCGTGATGGAGGCATGGGCTTCTCTAGAGTATAGGGAGATTGTTGTTTCAGCTGACAAACTTGCATGTCAGGAATCAGGGAGACTTTAGTTGTCGTTGTCGAAATATCGTGTCCCCCAGCCCACAGCAGTGCAACACAAAGACAAAAACACATCCAAAAACTACAAGAACCCACATTTACAAACGAACACGTGTCCAAACTAAAACAAAAAAAAAATCACCGGCCAAGAGAACGAACGCCAGCCAGGATGACTGTTGGAACTGCCAGACCGGTCTGCATGGGCTAGCAGTTAGCTTAGCCTGCCCCGCCACCGCGTCCTGTCAGACCGCCCTCGGTGTTTCCTCTTCGGGCACAGCTCCAGTCAGGGCCGTGGTCTTTGGGCCCACAGGACGCAGCAGACCAAGCTCCCCCAGCCAGACACCCTCAACACACCTCCCCGCACTTCACTCGACAACACCAAAAACACCACAATCAATGCCAGGCAAGGCCGCCACCAGACCACCCTCGGTGTTATTGGAACTGCCAGTCTGCATGGGCTAGCAGTTAGCTTAGCCTGCCCCGTTACCTCCTCGGGCGCAGCTCCGGGCAGGGTCGTGGTCCCAGGGGCCACAGGATGCAGCAGACCGAGCTCTCCCAGCCAATCCAGCGCCAGCTCTCCCAGCTATCAAACGAAGTCAAAACTTAGATGCAGATGTGGACAAAGACACTGCATGGGCGGAACTGGGTGAGGCCGCCGCACACGTGAATTCGCGCCACCATCTTCCCACACCAGTACTGGGTGAGGCTGCCGCAAACGTGAATTCACGCCGCCATCTTCCCACGTCATGGATGTCATGGATTCAAATTCATCCTTCACTCTTCCCATCGTTCTCCTTATTGTGAACTACATAATGAAGCAGAAACACCTCGAAAATGTTAGTCTCCCGTACCAGCTGAGCCCTTGGTGGTCATTAGATAAGTAAAGCAGAATGGGCACCAAGTTAAACTCAACACATAGCTTCCAGTGAGCAGACTGCCGCTCAGACCGCATGTGGACCATATGTTTCTGACCTTTGACAAAAGAGAAATGACACGAATTGCATTTTTTTTTCTAATTGTTCCTCACGGGAGAGGAGAAAAAGGTTGAATATCAATTCACTTAATGTGTGCTACGCAGTGCATATGGTGAAGAGCAAGACTTTTGCAAGGGCTTCTGCAGATACATCCGAGGATAATAAGAAAATTCTCCATATTGTATTCGCCATAGTGAAACTAATGTGATCTCAGGGCCAAGGCGTCTCTATGAAACCGAGGTCCTCGAGGCTGGAGGGCGGCTCAGGTGCCAAAGGTCAGCCACAAGTGTGTGTGTGTGTGTGTGTGTGTGTGTGTGTGTGTGTGTGTGTGTGTGTGTGTGTGTGTGTGTGTGTGTGTGTGTGTGTGTGTGTGTGTGTGTGTGCATAATGCGGGAGAGATTTTAAGTGGACGAAGAGGTGTAAGAGAAAAAGAGCTGTAGTGGGAAAGAGAAGGGGCGAGAGCGAGAAAGAGAGAGAGAGAGGATAGAGATAATGTCCTGCACTCCAACCCAGATTAGAAATATGGTGTCTGACAAAACAGTTATTCTCATGCTGCTTTGCGATCCCCCCCCCCCCGTTCAGCAGAGACTATGTGAGGTGTTTCTCCTCCTATACATCCTATGCAGACACTTCACGTCTGTAAACGCTACAAAATTCTGCAATTCAAGTAACTGCTGGTGAGTCAACAGAAATCATTTGTATTCAGCTGCAAGAGAACACTTGGTCCGAGCATTCATGTTTGGCAGAGGTTATTGGCATTCATCTAGTCTACTGGTACAATAATTGCCAAATCCTATTTGCAATTTTGTAAACAAGAATGCCCTGTAAACAAACCGGTTAATGCACGAGAAAGGTTGAAGTGAAATGATGTGTGTTACAATTTAGAAACAATTTAGGTATCTATTCTTATTCTTCTTGTTGCTGTTGTTATTAATGCCATCATTAATAACTGAGTAATGGAATGCAAGAAACACAACACACAACACACACACACACACACACACACACACACACACACACACACACACACACACACACACACACACACACACACACACACACAAATCTATGGCATTGTTAGTTGTTTACCTCTAAAAACAGTGTAAGTGGTTTTATCACTGGCTAAGGCAGGGATGTAATTATTTGCTAAATTTACGATGACTCATGAGAACACTGCAACCAGTGTCATTCTCAAAAAGACTCAGTTGCTGCAGCTTTCTTTGCAGTTACTTTTATCAGTATCAGTCCAAAGTCCCTTTCTTGAGAGCATCATCATTTCTGAGGGGGACTGAAACACATGTGCACTCCTCATGTGCATACATAGTACAGTGTATATATGTTCAGTACAGTACGTACAGTACAGTGTATCTATGTACAGTATAGTACAGTGTATCTATGTACAGTACAGTACGGAGTATATATGTACAGTACAGTGTTTATATGTATAGTACAGTGTATCTATGTACAGTAAAGTGTATATATGTACAGTACATTGTATATATGTACAGTACAATACAGTATTATATATATACTATATATGTACTATATATGTACTATATATATATATATATATATATATATATATATAGTACAGTGTATATATGTACGGTGCAATACAGTGTCTATATGTACAGTACAGTGTTTATATGTACTCTACAGTGTATATATGTACAGTACAGTGTACATATGTACAGTATAATGTTTGTATGTATGTACAGTACAGTGTATATATGTACGGTACAGTACAGTACAGTGTATATATGTACAGTACAGTTTTATATGCACTGTACAGTGTATGTATGTACAGTACAATACAGTGTATATATGTACAGTACAGTGTACTCAATCCACTCTGCAAAGGATTGTATCTAACCTGTTCTAGGATCACCTGCATACTCGCAGCCATGAAATGACCCAGTTACAGTGAGAGAAACTATAAAAAAAGGGTGAGTACACGGAGGACAGGAGAGCGGAGGAGAGAGCGCTGCACCACCCTACACCAGCTCCACTCCCTCCAGTGACCCCACAGCTGTAAATTGTAGACTAGAAGACCATTCTCTCTTTGTTGCTCTCTTACTTCGCATCAGTTAACGTCAGTCTTTTATTTCGTCCCTCTATTTGGCCAATCCTCCTGTTATCGACTATGACAACCTGTACAGACTCACCCTGCCTTTTGTGCAAAGCATGCTGGGATAGCCCACAGCTCAACCTGAACCTGAAACAGAATGTATGCAAAGAGGAAGATGGATGGCTGGATGGATGGTTGGTTGGTTGGTTGGTTGGTTGGATTTTGTTAATAACACCAATATAGTGATCTCTGTGACAAGGAAGTTCAATAGTGAAATCTCGTTGTTTGGTTACAGCTATTTTAGACTGTGGTTAAGAGTATTCAGAGGAAATGTTGAGGTAATGTTAATACCAAGTTAAATCATGCTTCTCTTGCATCTTTATGTTAGCCTTCCAGTTTATGAAGCATGTGCACTGCCTCAACATTCGGGTTCTTACCCGGAGTAAATGGGCATTGTTAAAATACAGATAACATGACTACTGTGATGATGTTATTTGGACATTTTTACCCAGGAAGGGGTATTTTGACTCACGAGTGGGAAGCAAGGCTCAACTCAGGCTGTGTTCAGCCGGGGAGGGGAACTATTGACCCGTACTGGGGATGTTGTCGGGTGGTGGAAAGAACACTTTGAAGAGCTCCTGAACCCAGCTAAGATGTTCTCAGTGGAGGAGGTAGTGTCTGACAACTCGGGGGGAAGCCCCACCCATATCCATGGCAGAGGTCTCTGAGGTCATTAAGAAGCTCCTCGGTTGCAAGGCGCCAGATGTGGATGAGATTGGCCCTGAGATGCTGAAGGCTCTGGACATTGTTGGGCTGTCTTGGCTGACACGCCTCTTCGGTGTTGGGTGGAGGTCGGGGACAGTACCTGTGGAGTGGCAGACTGGGGTGGTGGTTCCCATATTTAAAAAAGGGGGCCGGAGGGTGTGCTCTAATTATCGGGACATCACATTGCTCAGCCTCCCTGGGACAGTCTACTCTACGGTGCCGGAAAGGAGGCTCCGGCCGGTTGTCGAACCTCGGATCCAGGGGGAGCGATGCGGATTCGGTCCTGGCCGTGGAACAGCGGACCAACTCTTTACTCTTGTGGAAGTGCTGACGGTGGCATGGGGGTTTGACCAGCTAGTCATTTTCACCTATGTTTCCAATTGAATAGGGATTATGTTGAATTATTAACACTCATTCCATAGATCTGTGGATGACATCTGTTTGTGTGGAAAATAAAACACAAATGAAATCAAGCAGCAGTAAATAACTTCCAGCAGACCGGACGATGACTACTTATTTATCTTAATGCCAACAATCCAGCACACCCCAGTCAGATCTTAAAAAGAAACCAATGGCTAATCTTGTGGTTACCAGCTAAACAGAGTGAACATGTGGCTGGACACATATGCTACTTCTCATATACTGGCTTTAGAAAGCTATGGTAGATGAGGGAAGGTTAAAATTAAATTAAATCATGCTAAATAAATTGATATCTGGAGCAAATGCCTCCGTCTGTCACCAGAGACCTCAGAATATGTATTTTAATGTGAAGCAGACCGAGTAGACAGACCGCTGTGTACTTGTAGACTGCTCATCAAAATACAGTGACAATATTGCCTTAATGGGTTTCACAGTTGGATGAAAACCGATCTCGAAAATGTCAGAAACAAATAAAAGAAAGATTCTTTATTGTATTTCAGTAGCTTGTGTGAGTTTAAGTGTTGGTCTGGGCAGTCCCTCACCTGGTTCTCCTTGTCTCAAGTCATTTATATTTTTCAAACGGCATGCTGTGGATCCATGAGATACAAAGGCCTTTTGTGCCATTTGGAGCATGCCTCACCACATTTCTGTTTTTCATATACTGAGTTATAAGGCAACACGCACAGCTAAAGGATTTGGGTTTTTGATGGTCATCTCCTGGCCATTGCTGCAGCTTTGAGAACCGTAGCGGTTCATCCACTGTCTGGATATATCGTTTAATGCTGATGTACTCATTCTTCAAGCAACGAGGATGTGCTAATTGCTGTCGGCTGAAGGGTAGACCAAGCCTCGGCAGCATCAACAATTTAGTCAAGAACAGCTTATGGGAAGTTTTTTCTTCAGACATGAAAATATACTAAATGAGCAATTATTTGCTACCCGTTTTACTGCCGTCCTCAGTAAAAAAAAAAAAAGAATTGAGTGGTCTTAGCTTTTAAAGACTCATCAAGGATAAACAGTCTTATAGATGTAAATCACTGCTGCTATTAGATGAGCGGAAGTAATGGCTTGGTGAGTTTGTGTTCAGTAGACATGCTGCGTGTCCATCAGAGACCCATAAAAAACACTTCCTGTGTTTTTTTTTATTGCTTTTTATGGAAAGGTCTCTCTTCGAGCTCTAAAAAGAGGTCATATCCTCATTTTAGAGGCTAGCACCATGACCAAAACTATGTGCCCAGCTCATCAATGTCACCTGTAGTAGTTCTACCAACCCATAAGGATGGAGGAGGGGTGGGACCAGGGGGGAAACAACAGCTAGATCCACTTTGACAAAGCACAAAGAAGAAATGCTACAAACAAAAATGGATGGTGTTGAAAACAGAGACTCCCAGTTTATTTGACATGTTACATACCTATTATCACAAAACAAATAGAGAAAGCATGAGGAATATCTTTGTTTGTCATGAAACTTGTCTTAATTTCATAGCAACAGCTGCCAAACACATCCTCCCAACACTTGGCACTTGCTTTTTTTCTTTCACATGAGTTTAACATATTGGAGCAGGTTAACATTCTGATTACAAGAGCGGGGAGGGGTCTGGGTACATGGATGAGGAAAAGTTGAGCTGGGTTCATCCTCCATACTTCACCCCTCCCTCCCTCCCCCAAGTCCTCCCATATGGCCTTGGGAACTGTGGAATGTTTATTCTATTATGTACATGTTCCTTAATCTCAAGTTGATTTATGAAATGGTTGTAGCTGTTGCTAAGGCTCTGCTGGCAGGATAAGGACTATGCCGGTCGCATTAATTTTAGCTTCCATCTCTCCTGTCGAGGTTGCTTCCAGCATGGGCCACGAGGCATTTTTATCATCACCATGCTTAAAAAAGCCATGGGCAGTTCAGCAGTTTGGCTCCCAGAGAGGTTGATATGTCACCACGTGTGTGCGAGACTAGATAATTTGGGAATAGGCTACTGTGTACGTAGTAGCCGAGGGCCAATTCTGTGTTCAATACGCTATGAAATCTAAAGAGACGTGCGATACGGGGTGTTGTGCGGTTTCCTGGAAGCATGAGTAAGGCCAATCCAGGCACTGTAAGTCAATGACAATGGGAGCTGGTAAAATGACAAGAGGAGGATGCCAGCGTTCATCTCACATTCATCTGAGCTCTATTATAGGCCCGGCAAATGCAATACCAAAGTGCACACACATGCAAATGGCCAAGATTATCTGGCCCGAAGAGGATCAGCCAAGACAAAGATATGAAATATGACAAGAAAACAAAAGGGACATCAGAATAATGCAAGCCAAACAAGGGTGTAGTCAAAACACTTAAGGGTATTCGGGCACCAGATATAAAAGATACCAACGAATGCTGTTGGTCTTGGAGTCTTGCCCAAGGAATGAGAGGGAAAGTTCCAGTGAGGCCCATAGCTAGGCTTAGGTTGGCCTGAGCCCTGCCTGTCCCATTGTGGCTGCTTTTACTCTAGTGGCAACAGAAAACAGCTGTTTGTTCAACACTTACAGGTCATAAACACACACACGGACACACACACATTAGAATAATTTACCCAAGTCCACATCAATCGCAAAGGTCACAGAAGCGTGAGCTGCAAAAATGCTGATATTTAGCAGACTTGTCGGTTGTACATATGCAGACCGGTACTGTTTTCATTAAAATAAAGAAAAACACAGCATATTGGCAATTCAAAAAGATGTGAACACACACCTTCTCTTCCTAAAACCAACCGCTCTCCCCAAGACTAATGCCTTAGTCAAGACGGAGATTGAAAAATAACAGCATTTAATATTTTCTTAATGATTGGAATGGCTTCTTCTCTTGATGGATTCGAGGGATTTAGAAAAACCTCCCCTCACTAATAGTAGATAGTTTTGGGGAGCATGGGCCTCCTGTTTGCCACATCCACAGAAACTGTGCTTGGCAGAGAGGCTCTCTGGACCGCTGGATGTTGGCCTGGGCAAGACGACGGGTCTACATTCTTACGCTTCGTATCATGACGTCGGTGGAACCGGAGTAAGTCCGCATGAGGGAGGACTGACGGAGAAGATGAGGGTCCCCCACCTGTGAAACTGAAACATGTGTAATTCAACCTCTTTGTTTACTACAGATTTTAAAGGAACGATGGGGGGAGAACACTGCTTATCCTCGACTGCCATCCCGCTTTATACGTTCGGGGGGTGGGGGGGGGGGGGGGTGACCCGCCAAGGACTTCGCAGAAACACCTCAAGGCTGACGACGTGCCCACTTAGCGTAAGAGAGGGCTGCGAAGAGCTTGGCAGTTAGTAAAATGGCAACCACTCCATTATGACTGGTGAAGAGGTTGAAAGATAAATGGTACTCGGCTGAAGGTGTGGTGAGTTTTGGCAACGAAGCGGACCATTTCATGGCAAATAATCCTCCTGCCAGAACAGACGCCCCCGTAAACATACACATGCCCACACACTCGCTTGCTGACACTACACAATGGTATGACTTTATCTGCTGCATCAAACAACTTTAGACAACTTCCAATCGCCCCGCGGAATTCACTGTTGCACAACACGCACACACACACACACACAGACACACACACACACACACACACACACACACACACACACACACACACACACACACACACACACACACACACAGCCGAGCCGAGCTGAGCTGAGTTCAGACCCCAGAAGCTTTCGTATTGCAGTGAGAGAGTGCCAGCAAGCTTTGCTAACATCTATCGCTGACCCGAAACAACAAGCAAACAGTGGCAAAACTGTGCATTCCTGCTGGTGGTTGGCAAAGGAGAGCAGAGAAGAGTGCCGGAATGACTTTTCAAAATATTTGTGCTGAACAGAGGCCCCCTTTTCTCCCAGGCTATGGACCACCTTGCGGCTAGGGAGGATTCAATTCTCTCTTCTCAGCATTGGCAAATACTTCCACACAATGCAAACGTTGACACTGCAAATATAAAGACAAGGTTTCTGCACATGTACTGTATAGACAAACATATATAATCACTAAGACAAACAGCGGGGAGAGCGGGGTCCGGGCTGCACTGCACGGCGTTCCCTGTGCACTCCACTGGAGCAGAAACGTCCAACGCGAGCCAGCAGCATGACATTCCATATGAGAGACAAGCGGCGAGTGAAGAAGTTGAGGGGTGAAGAGTTAACGCAGCTCTCTGTGTGAACCTCTGCCGTAACAACGTGTCTACTCCTATATGCATGGACATATTTTTGTGGGTATATAAAGTATGCAATTAAAATTGGGGCTAGTTTGTCTGTGTGGTTGTGTGGTTTGTGTGGTAGTGTGTGCTCACATGCATCTACGCTACGGCTAAGAGATTTGACACTGTGTGCATGTGTGTGTGTGTGTGTGTGTGTGTGTGCATGTGTGTTTATTTGTGTGAAATTCTTTGTGCATGTGTGACGGATCCCTTCCTCACCTTTAGCTGAAGCATGGGAGTCACAGTTAGTGTTTATTTCAACCTTTCGGTCTTGCCTTCTATACTTAGCACATTGCATAGCACAGCCTGCTACTTCATTTGTTTACCATGGCTGCAATCGCTGATATCTTTTTTTAGCGCGGTGTTTAAAATTATTGCCTTCTGTTAAAACAAAGTTGATTTATTGACGCCGATCAAAGTGGAAATGTTGGACTGCCTCTCAAATCCTGTCGTTTCGCAGCAGAGTGCACGAAATTACAAAAGGCACGGCACGCCAAACAGCTTCACGGTACTTGCAGCTCGACTCGTTATTGAAGAACCCCCCCCCCCCCCCGTTGTGCAGACGCTCTGCTAGATTATCCCATCATGCGCTTCATCTAGTCATACCTAGGCCAGGTTGAACAAGCTAACTGGCTGAAACCAGGTCAGGTGGGTTTGTGCTCATTAATGCGGGAGGGGCACTACAGGGATCCACACGGGGAAGGTCTGCTCCAGATTTTCTCACCCTCCCCGCCTTTGTCTGCCGTGTTTGCGCTGGATTTTGAGTGGTTCCTTTTCATGCTGGAGCTTTGTCAGCCCACACCCTAATGGTAACGCCAGTTGAAGGGATCTGGGACCGCGCCACCAATGCTAATGGGGGGGGGACTTATTCTCTAGGGCGTGCCCCTTGCTCTTGTTGAGTCATGCCACCATATTGCGCTGATCCCCCTCGTTTTGCTGCTTACACACATATAAAATAAACCTTGGCAAGATAAACACACATACACACGAGTTCAAGGGCTCCGATTCCCTCCCATAGCACCGCTTGGCTACCTGTCAGCACCTGAATCACCACCACTCACTCACGAGGGAGTCTACAGGTTGGGCTACGCAGTCTCGAGCTGACAAAAAGAGGCCACGGTGCATTTCATGCTTGTGGTTCTTTCACCACTTTTTATTTTCTTTGCCGTCACAAGTCATCACTCAGCAAATACAACTTTGACATCCAGAGATTGCACCGGTGACAAACACAGATGGAAACACACATTCCCTTGCAGTAACAATGGATTTTACACAAGCACAAAAGATGTCATTTTTTGAACAGCTCTCTCTCAAAAAAAAAAAAAGAGAAAATCAGGATCCAGATTAAAAGGTCACCCTTTGTTTGCTATTTGAATGTGCACCGATGGAGCCGGTTTTAGGCGCTGTCTATGTCGACGGTTCCTCTTGTGAAGTACTTTGACTACTTTGCTCAGGGCAAGAGTAGGGAGACATGCACCGGCTCGCTGTAATTTAAAACTCAAATTTATGCAGACAGACCAGGACGTTGCTCCTGATCCCGCTGCATGACAAATATTTACCACCGCTTATGAGGAACACGCGTTTCTCGGCTGCCCACGCCGAACTAAAGTGAACTGCAAAAACCTGTCTTTCCGTCTTTAATTTAGAGCCGGCACAACTACCCTATCTCCCCACCCACACTCAGGTACTTATGGAAACTAGTATTTAATTGAGTTCCCACCTACAACTCGGGCTCTAATGAGTTAACTAGCTCATAGTCACTCTTAACCAGAACAAACACTACATTAGTCACTCTGCTGAGGAGCGAGGAGCTGTGCTGAAAAGTGCTTAACTGGGGGCAGTAAAAGGTTCTGTTCACTTTCAAAAGGCTTTGGCTCATAGCGAGGGCGATTTCACAATGATACTGGAAAGAAAAAACAATGTAGATGGGATTTTAACGTCCCACATGTCACTCACACACGGTGGAAGCAGGACGGGGAGGGATAGGCGGGTTAGATGGCGTAGCGAGATCTAACCGGCGTTCCAAGTGGGACTGTGCCCCCCCCCCCCCGCCCCCCGTCAACGCGTCATGGGAGGCCGATAAGAGAAGCATCGGGCTTGATGAAGGAGCCGAAAAAGGCCACGGTCAAGTTTTGTCCTCGTTGATGGGCCAACAGCACTAAAACTGGCAGGGATGCAGCAGCTCTGATAGAAGAAAAAAAAAGAATTTGAGAACTACTCTAAAATCACTTTGGCTCCTGCTCATCCCCCTCCCACACACACACACATACACACACCACACCCCACCTTTCGTTTCGGTTGGGACTGCGAGGCTGATCCTAGGTCAGCGCCGGGGGATGACGGTGGGCGGGTGACTGGTGAGCAGGCGCCGTGGGGGAATCACACACTCAGTCCTATGATAGCCATATGAGATTCCACATGCTATGATGAGTAATTCTGCTCCTCCCTCTCTCCAGTCCTCTCCCTCTTCTCCTTCCCCCACTGAGCAGTTCGTGCCCCTGAGTCATCGTCCACACTTTCTCTCCCTCTGTTCTTCTTCTTCTCTCTTGCTCTGTGTCTTTCTCTCTCTCGCTCTCTCGCTCTCTCTACGGTGAAGAGGATTCTTCCTTCCTTCCACAGCAGCGGTCCCAGAGGAAAACTTAGCAGAATAGCCTCCCTCTGATGACTCATTCACCAACATCGAGAGCTCCACTCCAGCTCTCCAGCCCCAACACCCCACTACACCACACCCAAGCCTGGATCACAGTTGTCCAGGGCCCGCTTGCCTGTGTATCCGTCTGTCTGTCTGTCTTCATGTCTGTCTTCATGTCTCTATCAGCCTGTCTCTTTGTCTGTCTGTCAGCTCGCCTGGGTTTGCCAGTTAGTTAATGTCCCTTTGTCTGTTATGTCTTTGTGTCTGTGGCTGCCATCCGGTATGTCTGTCAGACTGTCGGCCTTTGTCCTCTTGCTTACTTCCCTGTCAGTTTCTTCTTCTCTCTATCTGCATACCAACTTGTCTCCTTGCCTGTTTATGCATTTGTCTACCTGTCTTGACTACTTCATCCTGGCTGTGCCCGTTTCCGCCTCGCCGTCTCTCTCTTTCTGCCTGTCTGATATTCCATCTGTTTTACCGTCCGTCTGCCGACGTCTTGTCTGTCTATCTGTCTGCGTGCCTGGCTTCTTTCCAGCGTGTCTTTCCCGCAATTTATTAGTCTGTCATCTTGCAGGTCTGCTTGTCAGTCCATTTTTCTGTTTGTATTTCTGCCTCTGACTGTCTGCTTTCCCGTATGCGTGTCCCTTGGCAAAAGATTGCAAAGTCAAAGTCAAAGGACATGGAGCGTTAGCTCACCTCATCTGCATGTTAAATCACGAAGACTCGGGCAGAACTATAACAACAGCTTAATTTAGACGTCTGCCAAAGAGGGACCTCGGTACCTGTTACCGATGAGTCTCCTGTCATTTCTTTTTCGAGGAACCGGGAGCTGGTGTTCATACCCCCCTACACTTTCCCACCTCATTCACATTAGCATGAATGCTACTCAGCACCTTCAGCGTTAGCTGTGAACCTTTAGGCGAGTGCCCCCCGGGGCGCTTTGCTCGCTGTTTTGTAGCGACGAGACTACTATGAGAACTCTGATTGCTTGGAAGAACAGTTTGACAAGGGCTGCAATCTCTGCACTCATTTTTTGTTGTTAATCGCAACCCTCTGGCGTCGACCTCCCAACACTGACTTGTTTCCCAAGCCTCCCAGCGCGACCATCGATATGGGCCGTGCACGCTGCGTGGAGATGTTTACGACAGGAGAATTGTTGACCATTGCAAGAGCAATAAGGATTTTTAGGGGCATTATGACTGGGTTAATAAAACACAGCTGCCCCTAAAAGTCCCTCACTTTTCTTGCTGCCTTTTCTCCCTCTCTCTCTCTCTCTCTCTCTCTCTCTCTCTCTCTCTCTCTCTCTCTCTCTCTCTCTCTCTCTCTCTCTCTCTCTCTCTCTCTCTCTCTCTCTCTCGCTCCCTTGCTAGTTTAATTGTCCTCTCATGTCTCATTCCAAGGTTTTGAGATGGAACTGCAGAATTTACTTGCTCGTCAAAGGAAATTTTGGGTTTTATGACTTTGGTACCACTGCCACCGTTACTGAATTAAGGTAACAACCTGGAGCAACCATTACTTTTAGAAGTTTGAACTTTGGCGGGGGCTAGGTCATTTATTTCACACAGCACGCGCTTGCCAGTATTTATGAATTGTATAGTTGTAATGGCAGAGTTTTATTGGGATTTACGCTGACGTTTTTAAAGGGGGTCGAATGAGTTCAGAGCAGCATTTCCGAGAAAGAGGGCTCCTCGTGTTCATTAGGATTTAAACTTTCACAGACGAGGGTACACACAATCGAAGGCTTTTTTTTTTGTTGCTACGAGCCGAGTTTCCCTGCGAGATGCCACAGCACCATTGCACACCACGGTTCACTTTTTTAATGCGTCCACGGTTGTGCTCAATTTGAGAAGTCCGTAAAGCTGGTGAGCCATTTCACGAAACTAACTAGGAAACGCCGGGAATATTTCTAATTAGAAATAGCCCCTTAACTCTACCGATGCGTGGTGTGAAGAGAGAGAATATGAGCAGGCCTTTGTAAGGGGATAATATATATATATATATATATATATATATATATATATATATATATGTGTGTGTGTGTGTGTGTGTGTGTGTGTGTGTGTATATAAGCAACACCGGTGCCGTAAGTGGCGAGATGAGTCCGATTGGACCTTTTAAAACAATGTGAAATGCCAGTGAGGGAGGCTTGGCAGGCGGTAACAGCCAGCACTGTTTAATATTACTACTTTAATCAGCACACTTGGTGACTCTCCCAGAGCTCCCCGTAGCTGTGCTGCTTATTCAAACCAGGCCGAGTGCAGCAGCAGCCTGCCTTACTAGGCCCTCAGCGCTCACATTCTCCCTGGCTGCCGAGCTGCTGCAGCGCATAAATGGAGAGGCCTTGGCTTGAGTGTTTCCTCTGCTTTCTGTGATGTGTCATTGTGCTTAAATAGGCCATGTTACTGAGCACGTGTGGCAATAGCTGACCGCATAACTCCTGAAGTATGCTATACAAAAAAAAAAGCAAAACTTTTTTCTTTCTTTTTTTTTCTAGTGTGTGTGTCAGTTAGGGCTGGGCGATATGGACAAAATCAAATATCACGATATTTGTGGACCAGATACGTCGATATCAATGTTCTGATGATATTGTAGGGAGGACTACTGGGGCTTTCACAAAACAGTTACACAATCAGATTTTTTTGATAAATAATCATCAGTAATGTCAATATAAGTGGGTAAAGGCAAATAATATAACAGCTAAAATGGTCTGGTAAACTCAGAAGATTACATCACTTTACTGTAATGCAGCCAGGAAAAGACAACAGTTATGTCATATCATGATATTACGATATCCAAAATCCCAGACGGTATCTGGCCTCATATCATGATATCGATGTAATGGGGATATATTGCCCAGCCCTAGTGTCTGCACTCGAAACTTCATTACCAAATTGTTTATCATAACTTTTTAAAACTTTACTCATCCTAGTTTGATTCTGTGTGATTAATGGAAGGAAATCACTATTATATTTCTGCTTCCTGTTGGCACTGTGATATCATCTGCAGTCAATTCATCAGAGCCGAAAGTAAGCAAAGCAGCAAGACGGTAAAGTAGAAACAAAGCCTTGTAAAATCAAATGGACCGGCCGCTTGTTTGTTAAACGCGGGCTCGGAGCGATAACGACGTTAACAGTCCTTAAGAAGCCACCATGTGAACGTGCACCCCAGGGTGCTGATAAGGCCTCTGGTTGCTTCTGGGCCGGTAGGAAGAGAGGGAGCAGTGTGCCACTTCTATGTGTGCTCCAAGAATCACTCGGAGGTCTCGTGTTTTAAAATAAAAATCCTGTGCTTCAGCAAATGTCTTACCTATGTGACACTTGCAGCATGGAGATGCCACCATGGCCACCTCTTCTATCAATTACATAAAGCATCTAGTGTCAGGATGCTAAATTCATTAGCGGGGTATGTACGGCATGCTAGGGTCAGGACGGATATAGAAGCAACCCCTTCACTATAGCTGACATGCTTCTTTAACATATATTCAACCTCTCATAGCCTGACTTTTAACGATCTGGCCCCGGAAAGGTGTCAGAAAGTATTAAACCCAAATAGGGGATCGCTAACACGGTTTATATTCTTATCAATGCACCTAATACCGGTTTTGTTGGGTTTTTTGTTTTTGATACTAGAGTATCGTCTGTGATTGGAGGTTAATCGAATATGTTTCTTGATCCTGACACTACATAGCTCGATAAATCTTCTCATTTTTCTGGAACTGTAAAAAAAATTTTCCACAATTCAGCACCAACAACTAGCTTTTTTTCCCTCTCTTGTAAAGTGGACCTACAAGAAAAAGTTAACGCCTTTGCCGATTAAATGTGTCAACAGCTTTGATTTAAAATGTTTTCCATTAACAAGGACGTGTGAACTTTTTCTGTGAGATTATGTCATGATAAATGTATTTGTCATGATATTCATCATGGATATTGGGCCTAGGTGGGATTTTTCACACAGTATAAGGCGAACAAGTTTCCTTTGCATACTAGAAAATTCAAAGTTTTGCTGACTTTTTTTCTCATAAATCCTCAAGCAACGACATTACAATCAGATAGTCATGCGTCAGTACTACCGTCTGATTCCTGTTTCTCATAAAGGTGGGGAACTTGCAAGTAGGAGCCCTCATGTTAGCCTTTACTTTTAGTTGCAAAGCTCTCTAACGCAGCTTACGACCCTTTTCTTTTTCCTTTTTTTTTTTAGCATCGCTCATCCAATTAACACAAACAGTGACATTATGGATTCACTATAACACCGAAGTCACATGAGCCAGAAACTGGGACTTTGTAGGCCAGTTGAATGAATAAGGACTCACCTTGCCCGCAAAGACCCAGCCTCTGACACACAACATCACCGGCACCGGGTCCAAGACTCCAGGTCAAAATGTCCCCCCTCATTTCTGAGAGCTCTCACCTGCACTTGTCATTTTTCTGCGGCTGAACAACTCAACGTTTTAAATGCAACCTGAGCACAACAAGACGTTTCCAGTCCCAATATGCATCTGTAGCAGAGCCTATACAAACCTTTGGATTTGCTTTCTGTCAGAATGTGGACGAGATGCTGCTGCTGGGCTGAGGTTATCTCTCTCTCTCTCTCTCTCTCTCTCTCTCTCTCTCTCTCTCTCTCTCTCTCTCTCTCTCTCTCTCTCTCTCTCTCTCTCTCTCTCTCTCTCTCTCTCTCTCTCTCTCTCTCTCTCTCTCTCTGTGCCTGTCTCTTTCTCCCTCTCTCTCTGTCTCTGGGCCTCTCTCTCTCTCTCTCTCTCTCTCTCTCTCTCTCTCTCTCTTCTCCCTCTCTCTCTGTCTCTGTCTCTCTCTCTGTCTCTGTCTCTCTCTCTCTCTTTCTCCCCGATGTCACATTTGGGTGCAGACATCAACCGAGCTGCTGTCTGCATTCCGCGCAGGCAGCATATGACTTGAATATCACGGGAGGGAGGCTCTGTGTCTTCTGTCGGGAGGATACCGTGGCTGCCTGTGAAGTTTTACTTCTCTGTTCATCACCACCGCCCCTATATATTTGATCACTCACGCCGGTATTGCACGACTCCCACATTTAGTAAGATTATCCTTTGGGACGAATTGCAGCAATTGTATTTTGAAATAAGTCGGACTGTCTGCATGGCATGGCCTTTCCTCTCGCCTCAGGAGAAGAAGAAGGGAAAAAAAGAAGAAGAAAAAAAGAAGAGACGCAACAGTGTAGCGCGTTGTGCCTTATCCCCAAAGCTTCTGCGTATCGTTTTGGCGTTCTCCAAAAACCAAAAAAAAAAAAAAAAAAAGAAGAAGACCTCGTGAGCACGCACCGAAATATCCATAGTAGTGGAAAGAGAGCTGCTGATGTTCTTGTCATGTTGCAGCCCGGTATAACCAACAGCTGGACAGAGCTGATATATGGTATTGCGCCCTCGTGTTGGGCCCTCCCCAAAATGGACTTGTGCTAAGTGGTAACTTGAGCGCGTCACTCCGACTCGCCTCCAATTATAGGTTTCCGACGCCGAGACTGGGGCGCAGCAATCCAGCGCAATGCAATGCAATGCATGTCTGCCGCTTTTTGAATGAGGAGAAAATGGCCAAGAAACACATGTCTGCCTGTAAACTGCACACACTTTACCGTGCTCTGCTGAGTTGCCCGTCTAGGTGACCGTCTGCACGGCTAATCATCTTTCCGGCGGGTCACGGATGAGTGATCCGCGATTCTCTCAAGGTGTCCACCGCCCCCCCTCTCCGTATGCATAACGCCGAGGTTACATCCCGGATTATCTCACCTCTCCCTTTACCTCCGCGGACGGCACATCCTAGTGTGGTGTGACCCCTCGTGGTGACAGTAGATTATTGGCCTGCGACGATTCACATAAAGGAGCATTCAGATACGGTCTTTTTTTTTTAAATTCACTGAGTATGGCGATGATTACGTTGATGCGGGGGGGGGGGGTCGGGGGGTTGTTAGATATGTGGATTTTGTGAACATTGCCTTTTGCTTACCACTTTAACATTTTGAACTCATTTGCAATGGTAGCCTATAGGTAGGAGATGTGGGTCCATCATGTGATGTGGTCAGTTTTTAATGGCCAAGTCTGATCACACAAACGGAATCTTATTTGGCACGTTGCTCCCCGTTACGCATAAAATACGCCTACACACGTGTACACAGCTAGATAAGATTAAATAAGGTTAGACGTCAGAAATTATAAGAAAGTACAAAAGTGAGCGCAGATCCAAGCATGAGCGATATTAGAGGTGTGCCCTATTCTATTGTACTCTATTCTATACTCTACTATTCTACTCTATTCTATACTATTATAATCTATACTGTATTATTCTATTCTACACTCTACTGCTATTCTACTCTATTATATTCTATACTATACTAATATACTCTATTCTATACTATTCTAATCTATAGTATATTATTCTATTCTATACTATTCTGATCTATCCTCTCTACTCTATTCTATACTATTCTGCTCCATTCTGTTCTATACTATTCTAATCTATACTCTCTATTCTATTCTATTCTATTCTATACTCTACTATTCTACTCTATTCTATACTATTCTGCTCCATTCTATTCTATACTATTCTATTCTATACAAAATTATTCTATTCTACACTCTACTGCTATTCTACTCTATTATATTCTATACTATACTAATATACTCTATTCTATTCTATTCTAGATCACGTCCTACTTTCAGCCCCTGTGTGGTGACGCTCTCGCGCAGCAGCAATATGCCGGACTCCATAGCAGACTCTGGAACGGCGACACCTGCTTCTCATAGCGGCAGAACAGATCTGTCCAGCGGCAGCTGTTCGGACCTTTCCCCGCGTCGTTTTCTTGGCTTTCTCAACAGCAGGAACACGTCGGTAAGTATTTCCACAGGGACCAAAAGTTGCTCCGCATCGCGTCATCGGCCTCGCCAGGTCCCAGCGCAGCGGCGGGGTACTAGCCTGTAGTCTCACGGTACGGATGGGATTCCGTTTTCTTTGATGGACGGCTCTTTGCTGCGTGTTTGCGCTTCACGTAGATCCACAATCACAGGTCGCCGATAAAGTATAAACTCTCAGTTCGTAACCACAAGTCACATGACTTTAGTTCAGTAGTCGATCAAGTTCTTTATCAGTGACGTGACGTCAAGATGATTGACTGGTCAGGTGGTTTTCAGAAGACTCGGGGGTGGGGGTGTATTTAGAGACAACATTAAAAGTGCTAACACAGATCCTAAACCATTGATGAAGAAATTAGCCTCACTGACACTGTCAGTGTCCACATACATGCTTCCCCCCCATCTCCTGACAAAGGTCATTTAAGGATAGCTCTACAACCCTCCAACTCATTCTCTCCCCCCCCTCCCACCCCCACCTCCCCCCAGTGGGGTCCACAGGCAGGCAGCAGATTGGGCTGGTGCCCAGCTGTAGGTGACTCTCATCATGGTCTCTCCAACTATGAAAGCGGTGGTGGATGCACTGTGGGCCGTGTGGAGCATCGGGGCCTCCATCTATGACTACATCCACACCAGCGCCATGGAGGAACGCATCCACGCCCTGGAGAACATCATCACCATCCATCAGTGTGTGATCGGGCTCCTCTCCGCAGGCGTGGTGGGGCTTTTCACCTACATCTTCTTCAAGAAACACTGAAAGAGGGCAAGGGATGGGGGGAACAGGTAGAAGCTCCTCTGCTCACCACCTTTTCAGACTGATGGGGATCCATTTTGGCTGAGGTTGACAATAGGGTGACAATAGGCTCTGGGCTGTCTCACCAGACTCCACTTCTGTATGAGTTGTTTATGGATGTCGTGTTAACCGAGTAAGTGCAAAGGCAAGCTACCAGCAATGGTAGACATGTTCCATGGAGAATACCAAATAAGGACCATACTAGGGGGTAGCAATGATGACACATGCAATAAAAGAGGGCACATCAGAAAGTGCAATAGCCAAGAATGGCACCATTCCCCCTCAAATAGGATGAATGCCCCATTACCAGGGCTTGACAGAGCTTGCCTTAAGATACATTTCTGTTTCAGTGGATTCTGAGGTTTGCTAAATCAAGAGTTTGTGTTCAGTACACAATTACACATACTACATAACTTAGCATTGGTTGGCTAAGCTTTTTTTAAGGCATTAAGCGAGAAAGGTGCAGTTTTTCCGAAGGCCTGTAATGCTTCTCCGCATAATTTATGGGCCTGTACTTGTATCATTCATTATACATGCCAGTGTAAGAGTTTTTCATTTCAATCACCATGTAAACAATTAATACTTTTCATTGTCAGCATTATTTGCATCATAGTCAAGTTCAGTGCAAAACAAAAAGCTGGAAAGAGTAATCCAAAGTGCCCTTAAAAACGCAACATACAGGTTGTTCCTGGACTGTAAATGTTTTATACACGTCTTAACATTTCATAATTTGTTAAGATGACTTTGTGGACATACCACTGCTCCATAAACATTTACTGCTTCATATTTATGGTACACTGTGTATTTTTGAAAGCAAAATTTTGAGACATTCCATTTGGGCATCAACATGAGTTTATCAGTGCCCAGCTACAAAGTATGTGTACAATTAGAAAGTATACAACAAGAAAAAAGGAGATTATTAAGTATACTGAGAGTTTGCCTCTGTAACTGTGTTTTAAATAATTACTTTCACTAACCTCCCTTAAAGGTTTTTTTTATATTAGTTGGTCATTGGAAACTGCTACTAATCATGACCTCGGTGGTCAGTAAAAGGAAATGTGACGGCACTATGTAAAGGGTATTGCTTCTGTTGTACCAATACATGGGTGGATTTACATTTTGTTACCTCACAGGGACTTCAATAGAAAACATACTGTTTACATTTGATTATGAAAGCATCCACATTTGCCATTTCAACATGCAGAATAAATATGGAGCTGTTTCCAAAGCCACTTCATGGTATTGTGCTGGTCTGCAATTGTCAGTCCTCTATATTGTTCTTCAGACATTTGGTTCTCTATCTGCTCGACTTTTTTTTTTTTTTGCTGTTTTTTGCTATTTGGATACCGTATATTTAAATCTTGGAGTACAAAAAAGTAACACAGTGGCTTATCGGAAAGCGCTGTTGCCTCAAAGTAAAGGGGCTCTAGGTTTGATCCCAGGAGATGGTGTTTTCTCAAAATGCTTCCAAACAAATGCATGTTAAGAGACCTGCAGACTAATCGACCTATCTCAATAGGTCTCGGGTTGAGCTTATGTTCCCAGGAAAACAAAAACATGATTTCAGGGTGGGCTGCAGCAAAAGATGTAGCGCAAAATCAACATCGAGGGAAAAAAAACAAATTAAGTCTGAGGGCTCAATCAAGAAGCTCAGTCAATGCATCCTGTGGTGCAGAATGAGGTTTCTTAATTTTTTTAAGGGGAAAAATAGCGATGCAACCCGTATTCACATGTACCCTCTATTTTCCATGTTTAAAAAGAGACAGCGTATCAGCCGACTGTGGGCTGTCATCAGGTCTGAAGTCAAAATCTGAGACGGGGGCTTTTTAGGAAGGGGAAATGAAAACCAGAGTGAGGTTTTGGACCCCTACACCTTCCTCCATCAAATACGTCAGTCACTTCATATTTCTAATTTACGTTATAGAAACATGGTTTAATGCATGCACAGTTACCACAGCGAATACATAATCCCAATAAACATATGTGCACTCACATAAACTATATAAAATAGACCCCACCTGTTCTAATGTAAAACAAGGTAAGACTTTCAAGACTTGCAGAAGAAGGGAGAGCCTAGAAAGAATCCAACGACAAAGACTAAGTGGATGTATGGATGCAAAATTGGTCCCCAATGGACTGAATGAAGAATTCAACATAATTCCTTTTTGGATAGGGCCATTATGGTGATATACAAGCAGGGACGGCTGGTATAAATGGGCTAACAGGGCTAAGCCCTCCCTATCTTTTACAATAAAGATGAGAAAAATATTGTTAAAAAAAACCTTAGAACAGATTATTTCCAATTTTGGTGGAACCTAAGAGCAGCAACAGCACTAAATAGTCACAAGAAAGACACAAAATACGTCTAAATGGGCTAATTTTTTACAGCCCAAACACAATTGCGTCAGCTTCCATTTCCGTCTCCGTGTTACGTGAGTGACATGTGTCTTGGCACGCACCCTTGATTTGCTGATCATTTGGGCTAAATTCAATCAGCCACAGGCCACTGACTTTTGACCAATGACAGCACAGTCAGGCAGTACACACAATGAAGCGCTACTTGTGTGACAGTGGGAAAGGAGAAAAGCGATCGACTGTGCCAATGGCGGCCGCGGCCTTTAGCATGAATGAGGTGGATTGTTTACTTTCTCATCCATTTTCTTCAGTGTCTCTGGAGGAAAAAATGGAAGTGACTGAGACTGGGGGGCGTCATTGTCCAAACGGTGTTCAAATAACACAAAAGGACAAACGACAAAATGGTAAGTTTTGTGTTACTTGGGTTTCAACGAAAGGACTGGCTAACGGCAAGTGCAGCTGAGAATTCACTTTTCTGTTTCCCACGCTTGCTTTTTGGAGGAGACACGGCTTGGACACAACACGGAACTGTGGATTTGAACACATTTATCCGACAAAATTAGGGTAACATGAATGCAGCACAAGCCATCTTGGAAATGAAAAGCAATTGTAACGTGCATGGATAAGTAGACACGTTGGCCGCTAGCTGACGGGTCTGACACTTTGGTCGAGCGGTTAGCGACGTCTGCTGCGGTGCGGGCGTTACGGGTTCGCGTCTCGGCCGCGGCAGTTCCTGTGGTTACCCCTCCCCCGACTTCGCTACACTATCAATGCTGAGTGAATTTAACATCACCTGTCAACTTGATGAAGGCCACCGCATTTCTGTACAGAGACACAACGAGCTGGTAAAGAAGAACAGGCGTTCATTATCTCGGATTGTGTCACTGTGGACAATGTCACATTTTGAGGGAGACATGAGCTTGCTCTGCGGCGGTCCGGCGAATCTCCGACTTCACTCCAGCGGGGCGTGTTTCTGGACCTCGTAAACCAGTTCGCTTTTTTTTTGGATAGCCAGTTAGTTAGCCGATCACCTGTCAAACACACAGGTTGCCAAGTACACGTCCAAGACAAGCCAAATGAGTTGCTTGATTTTATGTTAGCTGTTTATAGACAAACATTGGCTGATGAAATATCGCAGGCACCATGTGTGGCTGTGCAAGCTGGTGAGACAACCGATGTGGCGTGTGTAAGCAAGCCAGGGCGTGATTGTGCTCAGGGAACAATCCGAGAAGGACCTTCAAGAGCACTTTTCCTGAGACATTGAAATTAACACAAATAGCCATCACAACCCGCATGACATCTGCAGAGAGGTGTTTCAGTGCACTTAAGAGGGTCAAATCATTCCCCCGAAGCACTATGGGACAGGATAGGCTGTTGAGCGGGACTTCTTCCAAAAATCACCGGACTTCAGTGACATGGTGATTAACCAGTTTGCATCCCAGAAAGGTCGTCGATGTGAGCTTCTCTTCAAATAAGGTAGGCTCAAGCTTATAGACCTCTTAAAATACCATCAGACACGTTTAGCTTTCCTGTCTTCATATTGCTTCTCTCTTCTATAATGACCGCTATTTTTGCTGTGCTTACCAAATTGTTTTATTCGGGACATGTTTGACACAATGTGTTGCAAAAAAAGTTACGATAAAAACAGTTGAAGTATTTATTGGCAGTCGTTTCAGTTGGGACACAGTTTGTTGTGCATCCTTAAATGAGCCTTTTCTGACATTGTAGGCTACATGATTCTGCATTCTGTTCTATCATGTAGCATATCATTCCATCGTCCTTGCATATGTTGTTCTCGTTAAAAATGGCATGTGCTAATTTGTACAGAGAAAAATAGCCAAATGGTGTGTGTGTGTGTGTGTGAGAGAGAGAGAGAGAGAGAGAGAGAGAGAGAGAGAGAGAGAGAGAGAGAGAGAGAGAGAGAGAGAGAGAGAGAGAGAGAGAGAGAGAGAGAGAGAGAGAGAGAGAGAGAGAGAGAGAGAGAGTTTTGGCATCAGGTCATTCTTATACGTCTCTATAGTGTTGTTGTAGAGCACTTGCTATAACAAGGTGTATAGTGTCGTTGCTCTAACTTGGTATCTCAGATGTTATGTTGCTGGTGCTGCAGTGTGAACTGTACGTCGCTATATTTGTTAGCCCACCCACCCAACATCACCACCAGCCGTCACTGCATACAGGTTATATTTTCAACCGTGTGGAATAATGGACGACTGGCTTCTGACATTTGGATTATTGTGATGGTATTGAATTGATCGTGTGTGTGTGTGTGTGTGTGTGTGTGTGTGTGTGTGTGTGTGTGTGTGTGTGATTCTAATGTGTATCTTGAAATGAGATATGAGATGCCTAAAACAGGCACGTTAACTTTCGGCGAAATTCCAGAATAGGTCACCGACGTGATTGGTGCAGATCCGCGGAGAAGTAATTTAGGGGGTGGGGGGGGGGTCGAGAGCCTGCCTACTCAAAGCGACTTCCATAGAAAGACGACGGAGTGCGAACATCTGATGCCATGGATGCGCGTGCGTCGACTGCCAACAAAAGGCAGCAGCCAATCAACTTGCTAGTCGCAGTAAGGCGCGAGCCCAGGCTGTCAGTCTGTGACCCGCTGTGTGGAAAAAGCCCCAACGAATTTGCCACAGTGGCGCTTGCCAGCCACGAAACCACAGAGCAGGCGTCAACTGAAAACCGAAACGTACCTGCCAGTCGGAAAGCCTGAGGTAAGAGATCAAACTGGGGGGAAACAAGAGTTGTTAGCAAGCTAGCTAACATTGTTAAGGGAGGATGTCGGCTACGGAGAGGTGGACCGCACACTGTATGAACTTCCGGTCAGCAGGAACCACTGACAGACGCAGCAGTCTGCTGGAAAAGAGACGGCAGCAGTCTAAGTATGTCTGCCAACCATCTGGCAGAGCTCAGGAGAGCGAAGGGCAGACGGCTGAAGAGAAGTCAAGTCAATTTTATCTGTATAGCCCAATATCACAAATGACAAATTTGCCTCAAGGGCAACACAACATCCTGGCCTTAGACCCTCGCATCGAATAAGAACAGCTCCCTGAAAAAAAACCCCAAAAAAACCTTTAACAGGGAGAAAAAATAGGAGAGCAACAGAGGAGGGATCTCCCAAGACGGACAACATGCAATGGATGTTGTGTGTACACAATTTACAGCAGTGTTTCTCAACCCAGTCCTCAAGGACCCCCTACCCTGCAGATTTTCATTGTAACCCTGCATAGATAGCTCTGCTTGTACTTACTCAACCAATCATCTCACAGCACTTAATTATGCAAGGTGCGCAAACTCTGACATTCACTGCCGAATTACTACAAACACGTACCTATTCAGGGTTGCAAAGAAAATCTGCAGGATAGGGGTTCCTTGAGGACTGGGTTGAGAAACACTGATTTACAGAATACAACATTGAAAGAGGATAAAATAATTATAAAATTTATGAAGAATATGATGCACAGGATGCCAAGCAGTGTCCAGACGCCACCAGAATGGCCCAGGACCCAAGCCGCACGACCAGCATCACCATGTTAAAAAAAAAAGAAAAGAAAAAAGAGGGCAAAGCTGAGTCATACGGCGAAACAGAGGAAACAGGATCTTGAGACACTGGTCTAGGCCAAGAAGAAAAAAATGACAGACCCTTCTAGCCCTGTCCCCCCACCAGTCCTAAAGCATAGGACACTCTTTCATATTCACATTTGTTTTTATTTTCACATTTTAACATGGTTTCTGGCACAGAGCAAGTATGGAGAGCAATAATTTTGAAAATAATTGTAATTAGTTGTGTATGTAGTGGGGCTGCCCTTTGTTACTTTTCTTTGTAAATGTGAGCATACAGTGGTGCTTGAAAGTTTGTGAATCCTTCAGAATTTTCTATATTTCTGCATAAATATGACCTAAACATCATCAGATTTTCACACAAGTCCTAAAGGTGGATCAAGAGAACCCAATTAAACAAATGACACAAAAAATATTATACTTGGTAATTTATTTATTGAGGAAAATTATCCAATATTACATGTCTGCGAGTGGCAAAGGTATGTGAACCTCTAGGATTAGCAGTTAATTTGAAGGTGAAATTAGAGTCAGGTCTTTTCAGTCAATGGGATGACAATCAGGTGTGAGTGGGCGCCCTGTTTTATTTAAAGAACAGGGATCTATCAAAGTCTGTTCTTCACAACACATGTTTGTGGACGTGTATCATGGCAAGAACAAAGGAGATTTCTGAGGACCTCAGAAAAAGTGTTGTTGATGCTCATCAGGCTGGAAAAGGTTACAAAACCATCTCTAAAGACTTTGGACTCCACCAATCCACAGTCAGACAGATTGTGTACAAGTGGAAGAAATTCAAGACCATTGTTACCCTCCCCAGGAGTGGTCGACCATCAAAGATCACTCCAAGAGCAAGGCGTGTAGTAGTCGGCCAGGTCACAAAGGAACCCAGGGTAACTTCTAAGCAATTAAAGGCCTCTCTATTGGCTAATGTTAATGTTCATGAGTCCACCATCAGGAGGACACAGAACAACAATGGTGTGCATGGCAGGGTTGCAAGGAGAAAGCCACTGCTCTCCAAAAAGAACATTGCTGCCCATCTGCAGTTTGCTAAAGATCATGTGGACAAGCCAGAAGGCTATTGGAAAAATGTTTTGTGGACAGATGAGACCAAAATAGAACTTTTTGGTTTAAATGAGAAGCGTTATGTTTGGAGAAAGGAAAACACTGCATTCCAGCATAAGAACCTTATCCCATCTGTGAAACATGGTGGTGGTAGTATCATGGTTTGGGCCTGTTTTGCTGCATCTGGTCCAGGATTGCTTGCCATCGTTGATGGAACAATTAATTCTGAATTATACCAGCGAATTCTTAAGGAAAGTGTGAGAACATCTGTCTGTGAACTGAATCTCAAGAGAACGTGGGTCATGCAGCAAGACAACAACCCTAAGCACACAAGTCGTTCTACCAAAGAATGGATAGATAGATAGATAGATAGATAGATAGATAGATAGATAGATAGATAGATAATTTTATTAGCCACACAACCAAGGCCGGTGGAATTTGTTTTTGGTACACTTTACATTTTACACTCTGCAGCACAATACATACATGGACAACAACAGACACTCCATATATTATCACAAACAATACAGTTAAAGAGAGACTGACATGCCCTTTCTGAACACATTTTTTAACATTGGGAGTTTGAATCATAACCAAAAATAGGTGTGGTTTTATGAATTCAAAGCTGTCTTCCTGGGTGGGTGGGTCTCAGTACCGCTCATCACTAGCCATAGAAAAAAAATGAGAAATTCAGTGGCACGAGGATTTGAATCACTGAGATAGCTAGATAGATAGATAGATAGCAATATGCCGTAGCAAGATCGATAATAAAGTCTCAGCAAAATAGCACAAACTCGAGCCAAGTAGCTAGCAGGTGAAAGAGGGCTTCTACGGGGTTTTATAGCATCTCGCTACAGACACACCCTATATGCAAATTGACTGGTGTCTACATATCCACCGGCACAATTTGTCATTGGACACCATCTACAGTCAATAACAGATCTCTCTCGAGTGGCCGCAGACGCGTTGTTTTGGCCACTGAATTTCTCTGTGGTCACATTCCAACTCGGAATATAGCCTATCAATAGGAATTTTCAGATTTTGATGTCAGTATCACTTTAAAGAAGAATAAAGTTAATGTTTTGGAATGGCCAAGTCAAAGTCCTGACCTTAATCCAGTCCTGGAAGGACCTGAAGCGAGCAGTTCATGTGAAGAAGCCCACCAACATCCCAGAGTTGAAGCTGTTCTGTACAGAGGAATGGGCTAAAATTCCTCCAAGCCAATGTGCAGGACTGATCAAGTTACCAGAAACGTTTAGTTGCAGTTATTGCTGCACAAGGGGGGGGGGGGTCACACCAGATACTGAAAGCAAAGGTTCACATGCTTTTGCCATTCAGATATGTAATATTGGATCATTTTCCTCAATACATAAATGACCAAGTATAATACTTTTGTCTCATTTGTTTAACTGGGTTCTCTTTGTCTACTTTTAGGACTTGTGTGAAAATCTGATGATGTTTTAGGTCATATTTATGCAGAAATATAGAAAATTCTAAAGGGTTCACAAACTTTCAAGCACCACTGTATCATATGTAAAGGTACATTTATACTTTATTGTGCTCAGTCTTGTTATTCTGTTAGCTTGTGACCAGCACCAGAGTAATCCTAAAAGACATAAGAAATGAGCATTTAGTAGCTTATTTTAAAAGAAAATCTCCAGGGAGCATACCCCCGGACCCCCCCCCCCAAGCGGGTCTTTTTTCTGTACTTGGCATCCTTTTCACCTTTTCCACCCCTAACCAGTTTGCATGCCTGCTAGAGGGTAAATACACTTGATGGAGACAGGTGTATAGGTGCAAAACTTCCCCCTGGTTTTTACCTCCATGTCTTAGAAATACTCTTTGTCTCCGATTTTGTGTTTAGACCTTATGTGGGCTGTCCCGTCTTATTTTAAACGAGGAAAATTAAGCTACAGGAGAGACTGCGGATTCTATCAGCTGTTCTCTTTTGGGTCATGTTTAACCCAGCACCAAGTAAGATGTGCATATGACCCGAACCTTGCTGCTTCTTAACTTTATAAGCCTCTTGACTTAAATTTGAAAACTCTAGTAGCTACCACCTTGAAACTGGTGCTCTTGGTGTGGTGTCTTGTCAGAGGCAGGCCACTGCAGATCTTAACTTGTAGCTTAGACAACCCACTGCACATGAGTTTGGACCAGATTTTCAGACAGCTAAAACTGATCCATATTTTACAGTGTCTTGTCAGCCACTGGCCAAACGTACCATCTCGAGACTATAACTGAACAGACAGAATTGATTATGGAACATTACAAGTGGCCTTTTCTTGGCTCTGGATGTCTGATTAGATTGACATATCAAAACAGCGTGGAATCATATGACTGGTTTATATTCACACTTGCATACCGAAATCTGTTCATTCACAATGAAAACTGGCACAAACGACACTAATACTTAACATCAACGAAAGAAATGAGTGATTTTTTTTCCCCATGTTCTTTTTTTTTTCTCCTTTTTTCAAGTGCACCTGAAAGTAATTTCAGTTCTTGTCAATGTCATCTGAGGAGCCAAAGTCTTGCAGGGCCGTCTCATAGTATTCTCTCAGGTAGCTCCTCTTTGGAGATGCCTAGAAGATTAAACAAATGACCAGCCTTCTGTTGAAAGTTATAGATTCTCTCGGTCTTTACATTATACAAGTCCAGTGTCTGCTCTACAGCATTTAAATGGTTAGACACACAGCCCACAAACTCATGACTCCATCAAGTCTTTTCAGTGGAGCTTTCCCTGTCTATTCAATTACAGTCTAAACTGTGATGGGAAAAGAAAAGCTACCGCACAGCATTTTTTTGTTTTGTTTTGTCGGATAAGATGACAGCCATACTGTAACAATGCCAAAATGTAATGTAGATAGTTAGTAGCAGGTTACACATAACCGCATGATAAAAGCACATACATGACTAGTCTGAATTAAATTAGAAATCTCTGGAATTAACATTTTTGTATCGTCGTAGTGTGCATATAAACATCTGGATGTTTTGTCGTACTTGAAGTGATATTTTTGAATATAATTAAACGTTCTAGTCATCTCTTGATATCCCACATCCACATTTTGCTCAATCTTTAGCTTTTGTATCTCTGACCTGCCTGTTGGCCCTATATTCATTTTTTCCTTTATTCTTTGTTCAACACTTTCGCCATTGTTGGTAGATTTTACACATTTAAAAACCAACTGACTTCACTAACGTTTCAGAAGGACCACGGAAGAGAAAACACACAGGATTAAAGAACAATTTAATTCCGCCTCAACATTTGTCAGCTCAACATGCAAAAATGTGAAAATCTTCCAAATAAACTGGAGCTTCCACATCTTCAAAAGTCACACAATGGCACCATAAACCATGAATATATACTGTGTATAAAATGTAAATAAAGTAAAACTTTGCAATCCAAAGCTCGAAACAGTGAAGTACTGAAGAGGATGATGTAAATAAAACATTTTCTGCAAATGGGACCTTAGAGCTAGAATGAGTAGTGCACCTCCTGGTGTGCATTGAGGTTTAGCAGTTACATTGGTGAGATCCAAATTTCAGGAAGTTAACAAATCCTGGGCTGGAATACAATCAACATTCTTCATGACTGGGGTAACCATTTGGTCGAAACAAGCATTTGTCCCATTTTAAAAGTTTGCTCGTCCATCTGTCCATCATCTAGACACCAAATACAGAGACCATGGTGTAAAAAAAACAAAACTCATTTATTCCATCATTAGTCCTGCACTTGGTATCTAGTTTGGACATGGCTGATGAATTTAGATGTGTCCAGTCTGAATTAGGGTATACTTGGAAGTGAATTTCTCCACACTCTCCCCCTCCAGCAGCTTCATCGCTCTCCAGTGAAGCTTGCCACAATTCTCAGGCTGACCCCATGGTCCCAGCTCCTCCTGGATGTACTCGAGCCACAGATCTAAAATGGAAAACATAAAAATTACTTTAATTTGGACCGCATCAAAGCAAGTAGCGGAATTTTTTTTTTCCTGCAAAATTTAACTCCATGGGCGCACTGGAAGAAGCAAAGAAACACCATGTACCAATACAATACTGTATGTACTATACCGAATATACCACAAATACATACAATACCATACATATTTATGCACATACATACATAATCACCTACTTATAAAACTTTTTTTTTACTTTTTAGTTTTGACAACTGAAAACTCATAAATTCCTCTCACCGTGATCTGAGGAACCAAACTCTCGCAGGGCTCTCTCATAGTAGTCTCTCAGGTTGCTCATCTTTGGATTCTCCTGGAGGATCAGACAACATTATCAGACGACTCTGCATGCTGTAGATTCTCTCAGCTCTGTTGACACTGGACAACCTTCTTTCTTGTCAAGAGTCTGTCCTCTTTCACCATGTCAGCTGCTTAGCCTATAAACTAATTTGTTATTAAAATAATTAGCCATTTCCTCACTTTTATCTTTGATTGGAATTAGGACTAGTTTAAATTACATGTCAACTATAATTATGACTTGTGACCAATCAAAAGTGCATAATGGACATCTATAATTGGAACTGTCGAGTGCAAAGTAGTCAAAACAGCTTATCATAGATGGGTTTTTTTTCTTTGTCGCTTTGTCACTGCTACGCTTTACAAAGGCCTATTGCTAACCTCTGCTTCAGTTTTCAAGTGTTCGTATAGTTCTCAAGACTCGTAACTAAGTAACAGTTTGTGTGTTAGTGAACGTGATTGATAGTGTTCCCTTTTTGAAGTAGTTCAAGATTGATGGTAATACTTAGTAGATAGCAAGTTACTGCTCTGTCATATTTTTGCAAAACCCCAGAATGACCCAACAAACAAAAAAAGGCAACATTCCATCTGATACTAATAATCTAATACTAATCCTGAAACTTTTATGCACTTTATGTTGTGCATATGTTGTTGCCTATATTCATCCATCTTGCTTTTGCACATGTGATTTTTGTTGAACAATGGGTGGGTTTAAATCATTTTTTTTTGCACCAGATGGTCTTACGGGTAATGTGTTAACATACAATGTGACGTCATGGATATACTCACTTTTTCCTTCTCAATCTGGATCATTCTAGTGAAAAACACCTTTGAGAAGGGCCGATTTTCATGTAAACTAAAGTAAGGGGAAAAAAAGAGGTTGTCAAGTCTGCAATTTTACTTTTAGCAAAACAAATATGTAAGAATCCTTGTAATGTACTAAGTTAGCGTTTGCCGTTTTGTCAGCGTTTACCATAAATTGCATCAGGCTGTATCATCATGAATGTAGTGGCCCATTTCACTGGAAGCATCATTTACTAATCTACCTAAACCAGAAATGGGAGGTTTGAGCCTGTGCATGCTGGCATGTCATTTGAGCTATCAAGTGTGCACCTTCTTTCACTGGTATTTGGTTGAGTTCAGGGTTCCTACACAGTTTCTATTTCAAAATCCCATACTTTTCCAGACTCAAATTTCCAGACTTCTCTGTAGATTTTTCAGACTCAGACAACCAGGCTTTATATTCGGGATTGTCAAGCAAGCCCTCAGAAAACTTGCATTTACCTATTGTGGCCGTTCAGTCCGCACTCCTACGCAGAAAGTTGGACCATGTTCCACTGTCAATCCTCTCTGCTCAAAGAGGGAGTAGACTAACCGGTGCTACCTACACTCATATTATTTTCCCTTAACTTATTGAATAAATAATATTACACTATTGTTCCCCCATATTTTTTGGTCTCTTTTATAAATAAGAACTGAAAATGAGTTGGAAAAGTAAAATAATTTGTCACGGCATCTTTGCAGCCTTCTTTATTCACTGTGTCCATGGAAACGACGATGAATGCAGCCGTATGGTTTCCTTACACAGAAAAGATGGTCCGCTTACTTTTCTGATAACTACATCACTGCATAACTCATAAATGTTCAGACAAGCTTCATATTTGGTTATTTGTGATTCCATGTACAGTATATATGCAATTCAAAGATATTGCCGAATTTTCTTTCACACTAATTTGGTAGCTAATGTCCGTTTTTGGTACAGTTATAAGGCACTTGGGCAGAGCTTGTTTTGCAGGCTGTGACGTACAGGCTGCTCCGCGTAGGAGTGTTCGTTCAGTTGCATGCCGTACTTCTTGCCTCGTTTTCAATGACATCAAACTCACTCTGGCCCGCACTCTCTCTCACAGTGGTAAACATTTTAGCTGTGCTGGCTGCCTGCTCCAAACGCCATGAAAACACTCTGCTTGTATGAGCAACTTATTTTTAGAAATTCTGAATTTTATATTTTAGGAAACAGAATAGGGGCAATAGTCTGGAAACACAAATGTTTTTCCATGCTCTTTTCTTTTTTCCATACTTATCCAGACCTGGAAATCACTAAAATCAAATTCCATACTTTTCCATACTGCGTAGAAACCCTGTGAGTTAGGCCCACGACACCTGAAAAAGGCTCAACAATGCATTCAAATGTACTTGAACTACTACACCACTCTGTGATACTGTACACTGCAATTACAGTCCACTCAAAACTATGTAGTTTTTTTGATGCAAGTTCCTTTTTATATGCAATATGTTATAATTCAATATTCAATTTTTGATTATATTTTAACCAAATAAAGTAAAAGCAAAAAAAAAAAGGCTTTTGAATCGTTGCTGATTCTAATGACCATGATCATGAGTTAAATTCGCCATTACCTAATAAAAGTCTTCCTTGCTTTCTTGTAGCCTCCGGTCTTATACGACCAATCAAGGTAGTGCTCTTTCATTGTCATGGAAACCGCCTCCACTGTAGACACCAGACCCCTCTTAGGAAACAAACAAGAGTACAAACTGTCCGTAAGACATTCTCATTTATTTGGACAGACATTTCAAAGGAAAAGGAAATGGTAGAAATATGATTAGGGAGAGAGATGATATGAACTAAGGATTCATGTGAATAATTGAAAATATTGAGCTGATACAATTAAGATATCCAAAAGTCAAATTTTAAGCAGAAATCTCTTATCATGGTCAATTTCATAACTGCCGTAGTAGAAATTACTTTAACCACTCAGCGATATCTGACTCAGTTGCGAAAATGTTCTGACGGCACGTGCTCAGTACACGGCTAAAGCATTGGCATTGCAGGCCATTACACCAACCATTTTTCACACCATTTTACCGCGCTAAAGGACACTAAGTAATTTCAGCTAGTGGAGTTTGCCCTTTGTGTATTGCAGGGCGCCATTAGTCAGCATTGACCCTATGTGATGGCATGCATCGCTCTTCCAGCAGACTGTACGGTGCCTCCTAGTGGTATTAGAACAGCCATAAAAAATACTCCACTTTCTCAGAAATGACAGAAAGTTGAATCACTTCATCTGGACAAAACTTTTATTGGGAGAAACGTTTCATCACTCTTCTAAGTAATTTCTTCAGTCTCAACTGACTGCAGTTATCCCCACCCTTATAAACAACACAATGGCATAACGACCGTAAATAATGATGGTTTCATATGCAAATTACCGTGACCATTAACTAGAGTTATAATAGCAATGTGTACTATACACAGAGGATTGGGGAATAGTTGCAATCACACCATTGTAAGATGGTGACAGATGAACTCTTAGCCCCCTACCCCTTTGGTTCAGGGATTGTCATGCCCTCTTCACATAGATGGCCTCTTTGACTGCCATCTTACAGTGCTGTGATTGCAACTATTCCCCAAGCCTCTGTGTATAGTATTCATGGCTATTGTAACTCTGATGTGCAGCGCCAGTGTTGCAAACTGTATGCACAAGTCAATATGCTGGCACGCAAATTTCACGTGTACAGATGATGTTAAAACTGCTCTTTTTAGGGCCCACTGTACGCCACTCTATACTGCCCACCTGTGGTGCCATTATAGCAAAGCAAAAATGAAAAAGCTGCAGGTAGCACTTAATGATACATTCAGAATCTTGCTCAAGCTTCCAAGATGGACAAGTGCAAGTCATATGTTTGTGACTAGTAATGTTCCCACTCTTCATGCTGTGTTGAGGAATTTTATGTACAAATTTATGCGTCGATTAATTGATTCCAAGAATGTAATTATAATGCTCTTAACTGAGTCTACACAAAGTGACACTATGTGTCCTGTGTTGTATTTTTGTTGTTGTTTTTTAATATGGACCTGTGTCTGAATAAAGTAAGATTTGATTGATTGAGTGATTGATTGATTACAGGCTCTCAATATTAAAAGCTACCGAACCATGCATGTATGTGCGTTACATTTTCTATTGCTTTACAAAAGTTAACCCTCCTTGTTTCTTCCAGTCAAGCATAATCAGTTGCTTTCTTTTTCTGACTTGAGTGTGTGTGTCCATGTTTGAAAGGTAAGGCCCAGTAAAGTGACTTTACTTTCATAATGGAGAAGCAAGAGTGAAATATGGAAGTTTTATCTATTTGTTGACTGACAACTAGGGATGGGAATAATGGCTGTTTTAGGGGCCAACTAACCGTTGTCAATAACTGTCTGAGAACCTACCAGTTAACTGCTGGGTTTTTTTCTTTTTATAAATTACTACTCTAAGTTTCAAGGGTACAAACTAAGGCATGTTCATAAATGGTAATTATTCAAAAAGAAGTTTATGAAACATTTCCAAACACCACCATAACTATTTTATAGATTTTAATCCCTTTTACTTTAGATGATGTCAGTAACAACAAACATCTTTAGCCTAGATCCACTGATTTAAAAAAATAAAAAACAGCCACTGCAACAAGAATTCCACAACCAAATACATGCCTAGCCTTTCTTTAGCCCATTAATTTTCATTACGGCATAAGTATATCATCTTGTTCTGGGGTCAAACAGAGCTGTGAACAGAGCCTGTTCATGGTGATGCAGGTGTTACACCAAAATCTGCAGCTTTCGAAAATTATGACCGTGTTTAAGCAACGCAGAAACTGAGGAACAGTCCAAGAGAGTTGGGTGGCTGACTGACAGAAACCTCCAAGTACTCCCGCCTTTGGGTTAAAGTTAAGGGTAAGGGTTTGGTGGGTTAGGCTTTAGGTATGTGTTTAGCATGGTTGAGGTCTGCATCTGGGAGATATGGCATCCCTTAGTAACGCCATCTAGTGACAACTTTAAAGTGGTGCTTTCTGTGCATTCAGGAAATTATATGATCACAACTTTTGATGGCCACCTATTTTGGTAAAAACACTTGAAATGACTGATGATATTCTAGATTGCAGGTTCACTGGGAACCAGTTAATGAGGCTAAATATTCCCATAATTCAATAAAAAGGAAGACAGCCATTTCCATGCAAAATGTATTTGGGAAACAGTTGCTCACTGTCAGTGACCCAAATGACTTTGGACGATTCAGGTGCATTACCTTGAAAAGGGCTTCTGTCTCCTCAAGACTCTGGTAGGTCTCACTCCACTGTACCTGGAGCTGCCACAGTGGTAGACTCTCCTGTCAATACAGAACATGAAAGGATTAACTAAATAACACAAAGTTCAACTAATTTAACCTCAGCAGATGCACAGCACACTGGTTGTGCTTGATAAAACCAAGGTAGCAGACTATGCTTGTGTCATATGAGCACGAGAGGAATAGGGTAAGTATTTGTGAATACCTTGGGACTAATGTGTGCAAGAGCTTCCTGAAACATGCTGTCCACGCCTTCACTACCCAGTTGCATTAATGTCTGCAGGCTCAAGCTCCACACTGTCACTGATTGGCTGTAGCGCTGTGTGGCTGCCATGGCGACCCTGGTCACTCGATCAGCATCTCCGTGTGAAAGCAGGATCTGCAGCTGGACAGATATGGAAGATAATGTTGATTTCCCTGTTAGAGGAACTTCTGTCTCTACAGTTTTGTACTTTGCCTTCCATTCAAAAACTATGGCAGCTGGATTGAAGGAGTGACAAAGAACAGCACACCAGGTAATTAAGTCACCTCTTGGTACCACATATATATACTATATGGGCAAAATCATTGGGACACCTGGCCATTACACCTTCAGGAGCTTTTATGACATCCCATTCTAAATCCATAGGCATATGGAGTTGGTCCCCCCTTTGCAGCTATAACAGCTTCCACTCTTCTGGGAAGGCTTTCCACAAGATTTTGGAGTGTGTCTGTGGGAATGTTTGCCCATTCATCCAGAACAGCATTTGTGAGGTCAGGCACTGATGTTGTACGAGAAGACCTGGCTTGCAGTCTCGGTTCTAGTTCATCCCAAAGGTGTTCGACGGGGTTGAGGTCAGGATTCTGTGAGAGCCAGTCAAGTTCTTCCGCACCAAACTCACCCAAACATGTCTTAATGGACCTTGCTTTGTGCACTGGGGCACAGTCATACTGGAATAGAAAAGGGCCCTCCCCAAACTGTTCACACAAAGTTGGAAACATAGAATTGTCCAAAATGTTTTAGTATGCTGAAGCATTAAGATTTCCCTTCACTGGAACTGAGGGGCCTAGCCCAACCCCTGAAAAACAACCCCATAACATTATCCCTCCTCCACCAAACTTTACAGTTGGCACAATGCAGTTAGGCAGGTAACGTTCTCATGGCCTCCACCAAACCCAGACTCGTCCATCAGACTGCCAGACAGAGAAGCATGATTCGTCACTCCACAGAACACATTTCCACTGCTCCAGAGTCCAGTGGCAGCGTGCTTTACACCACTCCATCTGACGCTTGGCATTGTGCTTGATGATGTAAGGCTTGCATGCAGCTGCTCGGCCATGGAAACCCATTCCATGAAGCTCCCGGCACACAGTTTTTGTGCCGATGTTAATGCCAGAGGAAGTTTGGAACTCTACAGTTATTGAGTCAACAAAGCGTTGGCGACTCTTACGCACTATGTGCCTCAGCACTCATTGACCCCGCTGTGTGACTTTACGTGGTCTGCCACTTCGTGGCTGAGTTGCTGTTGTTCTTAAACGCTTCTATTTTTCAATAATATCACTTACAGTTGACCGTGGAATATCTAGCAGGGAAGAAATTTCATGAACTGTCTTATTGCAAAGGTGGCATCCTATGACAGTACCACGCTTGAATTCACTGAGTTCTTCAGAACGACCCATTCTTTCACAAATGTTTGTAAATGCAGACTGCATGGCTAGCTGCTGGATTTTATACACCCGTGGCAATGGGTCGGAATGAAACACCTGAATTCAATGATTAAGAGGCGTGTCCCAATACTTTTGTACATATAGTGTGTGTGTGTGTGTATATATATATATATATATATATAATATGCACTGCAGTGTTGTACATCTCTCTTGCCTTGATCACTCTTACCCAGTTCTTGTAATAATCCTCCTTCAGCAGTGAGGAGTCGTGAGCACGCTGAAGCACTCCTAGCAGCCTCTCCTGCCTCTGTAAAACACACCCGCACACACTTACTTCAAATTAGATAATTAATTGAAACAATAAAATAAATCACCAATGTCTGTGGATAGTGACTCATTTTCCAGCAGTTAATTTAATTAATTACCCTGTCGTTCAGCTCCTGGATATTGGTCTTCCTTTTGAAACGTTCCAAACAAAAGGAAACATAGCACGTCCACATAGGCTCTAGAACATAGACAACACAAGCTTGTTACTCCAACATGTTATATGGATTAATTCCTTTTTCACAATGGTCTTTCTTAAGATTGGGCACTTGTGTTTCACCAACGCTGTGTTGAACCGACACATGAAAAAACAAAACACGCTTACATTTAAGCATAAACATATACAAACATAAGCAGAAACAATTAGGGTAAGCCACATATAGGTTTTTTTTTAATAACTAAATCACCAAAATATATGCAGCAAACTGCTGGCTAAGCTGAAGATCCTACTTTGAGAACAAATAAACTGAATTTCTTTGGGTGTTTAAGTGAGTTTGTTTGAGCACTTACCTGTGTTAAGGGTCTTGACACCCTCCTCATAGACCTGGCAGCAGCGCCCCTCTCTCCGAGCAATGTCAGAGGCTCTCCCCTTGGCGCTCTGCAGCTCCTCACCTGCCCCAGGAGCCTCCAGCTCTCGTTTAGCCATGAAATCCCATGTTGCGCTGTCCTCTGTGTACTTGGTGCGCAAGCTAGAAACAAGGTTAGGTTGAATAAGTGCATTTCTGTTTAGCCATAAGTCCCATGTGAGGGGGATGAGATAAAGTGTGTGTGTGTGTGTGTGTGTGTGTGTGTGTGTGTGTGCGCGCACACACACATGTTAAAAGAGGCTATTATTCTTAAATCAAAGTAAGGCAATGGATTACTCTTGAAGGATGCTATCCTGGAGTTCTTTGGTGAAGTCGAAGATGCTTGCAATGTTGAATAACGAGAGGGTAAATTCAGCTCCTGTGGAGAAAAAGACAAAATAACAGAGTTAGCAATTAACTGTACCTGGGAAACAAGATGCATCTGTTTCTAATATTTAAAATACACAAAAGTTTCAGAAGAAATGTTGCCACATTTGAGGAGGTTCAAATGTCTTGTGATTTAAATCAAATTACACTTTAAAGCTACAGCCCTGAATACTGTTATTTTGATTTTACCTGACAACAGCTATGTTGATACTGGTCATTCCATGTTTGTGACCACTCCAAAACCCAACAATGCTCTTTTGTCAGCACCATCGCCAACCACCAAAACCATGGGTGACCAAGATTTTTAGCTACTGATGTTTTTGTATCTGATGGTAAAGCTTTTCTTTAAGGTTACTCTGCTATATCTGCTTGTCAGCCACAACAACTTTGCCTTCTTGTCAAACTCACCACTACCTGCTATAAATCCTCCTCATTTTGCTGCTATGGTGAAAATGTAAAACGCTACATACCATAATTTTTCCCCAGGGAAGTTCTACCAACAGTAACCATTAAAAGAAAAACTACAAAAGCATGATTTGGACATATTAGTGGCCACTGTCTCAATATACCAGTGACAGAATGTATCAAAGGGGACATCTGCTTGCATGTTAATCTACAGGATTGTAGCATCTAGCAAAAATGTTTTTTTTCTCCTGAACTTCTGTGTGCATAGGCTTATGAACAAGATTAAAAAATGCCCACCTTGGATTTTCTCTGTAGCGTTTTTATATACAATCTCAGCCAGTTTCCCGGACAGAATCTCTGGAGAGAACTCATATTCACCCTAGAGTATGGTATAAAGAGTCATCACTTAGGCTTCAAATACAAAGAGACCTGGTGTGGGTGTTGGTTTCTGCATCTACACTCACCAAGTCACTCTCAGCCTTCTTTAGTTCTTCTTGCTGCTTCCTCAGTTTCTCTGCATGCAACAGCTCCATACGAAAGTACTAAAACAAACATGCATTTGCACACACAAAAACACAATTATGTTCAGAGCAGCATTAAGGACAAATGCGCAGTCACTTCGCATTTGACTAGATAATAAGATCAACACTGAACACCAGTGTGTAGCTAACAACTAACAACAGCTATCATAGAAGGTCCTATCATAGCAGGTTAGAAGGTCCCAGGTTTGAACCCCAGGTTGTCCCAGGTCCTTTCTGTGTGGAGTTTACATAGTATCCCTGTGTCTGTGTGGGTTTCCGCTGGGTGCTCCAGTTTCCTCCCGCCATCCAAGACATGTGTTAGGGTTAATACTCCTGTCTGTGCCTCTGACTGAGGTATGGCAAAAAGAACTGGAGTTTGTCCCCAGGCGCTGCATGGCGGCTGCCCACTGCTAGGGTTAAATGCAGAGGATGACTTTCCCCATGGGGATTAATAAAGTATATCTTCTTCATCATCACTCTTTTCCCCAAAGTATTTTCACTTCAGCCACCTTATTCTACTTTTTTTTTAAGTCTGTGATGGTGCCATTGATAAAGTACACTGGACTTAGGTTCTGATATATATTTATGGTAAAGCTAGCCTTGATATCAAGAGTTTTCTGACACACAAAAAGGGGCAATTCAAGTAACTTCTTTTTCAATTTGTTTCTTTTACCTCCTGATAGACCTTCTTGTTGTGTGGATGGAAGCGCAGAGCTCTCAGAAACAGATGCCTGGCACTTTCTGAAGAACTCCTGTCCTCCAGCTCATTTTTGGCTGCCATAATCCACAGGGCTTAAGAGAAGTAAGTAGAGTAAAAATCCCCAGTACAAATGCACCATCTCATTTCTCTTACTATTCTGCAACAAGTGTAACACTTAGGTTCACATTTATGGGACAGAATGTACCTGTATTGTAAATTCAGGCATACGTATGTCACAGATGGATACAATGAAGAAATAATGAAAAACAGAAACATTATCTCACCCACCTGGTTTGTCAGGGTGAATGGCAAGCATGGCCGAGAACACTTTACTCAGCTGATTCTTGCTGGCCTATCATATGAAATCAAAAAGAGATCATTAATAACACAGGGCACAAGGACAGGTAAGATGCTGTTGTATGGAGAGCAAACAATGTATTCTTAACATACCCATTTCTTACAGAAAGCTACTTGAGAAAGCCAAAGCCGCACATCATCCTGTGGAAAAAGAAAAATGCTTATCTGTTTGTTCAGTGATAAAATAATTTGGTGTATTGCAGCAGCAGGTAATCGGAGTGGGACTGAGGGCTGTGGCATCAACCTAGTTAAAACAAATCTGAAAAATTGTCTTTCCCAAATGACTTTGTCAAATACTTCAGTTCTTTTCCTTTTCAAATTCAATCTAAACAACCACCTGCTTTGTATCATTAATTGTAATGTAAAAATGTTTATTTTTGCATAATAAATGGTTTATATACCTTCCACTTTTTTGTTGCTCTTCGGAAGACACCATTTATTCTTTGGATGATGGGGTACTCAATCTCCTCTTTTTTAAATTGATAATGTATATGCTGAAAATGAAATGTAAAGACTAGTCAAATGAATACTAGTTATTCCAAAGGGCCACTTTAAACAGTTTGTACATCCGTCAGTGCTACGCAACACCATCAAATCACGACTATTTTATTCAAATTTATCGCTAATAGGAGCAAATAGGACTTGAATTAAAAAGTATTTCCAGAACCGATATTCTCTTAAGTGAATCTTGACGTGGAATAATTGTTAATTAATATAGTTTTTGCTAGCTGTCTGTACCACTAGAAATCAACTGTTGCTTACCGCTCTTCTCTTCTTAATCAGCTCTAACACGTTGATTTCATACTGTAATTAAGCAAATCTGAGGTTAATATTCTTCTTTTTAAAAATATTTTCATAGCCTATGGTTATGAGATCTAAGATGAGGGGTGACGTTAAGACATTTGCCATGATTTCTATTTACCTGAATGTATCCAATGAAATCCTCTTTTCTCACGATTAACCTGTGAAGCTTGTATTCTAGGGCCGTTGCTTTCTTAATTATTGATCTGCATTAGAGAAAATACATCGATTTAGTTAGGTTCATATAACTACGCGCATTTTTAAGTTGTGATATTATATATCTTAAATACTGACAGGCATGCGCAAAGGATTTTTTCTTATCATGGTAAACTGAAAAGCCTAGACACTGAAGGGAGGGAGAGCTTTGTGGATTACTTGGCAATTCACTAGAGGAACACCCTTAGTTAACATGGTTAAAGTGGCTATCTTACTTCACTTCTTCTTTGGCGAACAGTCCCACTCTTTCCAATTGCTCCAACTGGGGAATTCTCTCCTCGATTCGCTGTTGAACGACCTCCGCCATGTTTGTGTCTCCGCGGAGACTTCAGGTAAATCTTGCAAACGATGTAAGCGTTATTGAGTATTAACAAATAAGTAAGTAAGCGCAAAACCCAAGCACGGCGCGCACCACTTTCTCCACATGCGTGGAAGTTATGATCGACGCGTTTCCGGTTCCGTGTTCCAAATGGTTCCGTGGGGAAACACGTAATTTTGAACGACTGACTTGGAACAATTTTCTGACACGACGGATGAGAAATTGAGAGACGTTTCTTCAAACCTTTGAATACATCTAGATGGAGAGGAACTCGATTTATACCGTCGATAATAAGCGGTCCCTTGGGGCATTGCGAAGCGTAGGAAAATGCTGTTAAATCAACTTTATCTTCGGAAGATTTATACAAACACAGGACACTTGTATGTATGGACTGAAAAGTGTTTTTTTCCGATAAAGAAATGAAGAAAATATAATTCTGTAAACTTTGACGTAACCTAATGGTAAAACTCCTATGCAAATACGGACGGCTGGATTTCCCGCAAAATCGAGGAAAGTGAGAGCGGGTTGTGAGTCATTTACAGTCGGGCTCGGCCAATCACAGCTCTCCAAATACGGAGCCCGGCTCCCGTTGGACGAGAAGTCTCTGATGCCCCACTGTTCAGTACAAATCGGAGGAAACCAAACAGGCAATAAATTTAAGACAGCTAATCAATATTTTCTTTGAAAATTCTTCAACTCCTCAAGCCAGACAGTATTTTGTTAGTATTGAGAAGGGCAAGTGGGACGAAAACTCGGACATATCGAGTTTTATTTTCTACCCGAGAATGCTAGCATTGCTATCGAGCTAGCCTGCATCTCTTCTCGCGTCTCTACGTTTTCAGGGGGCTCCTGCTGGTGAGTCTGCCGGGCAAGGCTTGTGGTCTAGGCAGCTGTGGCTAATAAATGCCATCACCCAGGTTGGGATGCTTTTCCTTTTGGTGTGTTTTATTTCCTAGGAATAGCTCCTGAACTTGCCGAAAGAGCACATAACTTGCCAAAAAAGAAGCGTTCCCGGTACTGGCTAACGTGTTGGTTAACTAGCATTGTGATTTTAGTAGAGTTTAGCTCGACTGCTAACATTAGCAGCCGCTGCCTCCTGGCTAAGCTAATTTGCGGTTGTTATGATCATTTTCATCCCTTTCGCCTATGTTCTTGTCCTTGTTTTTCTCATTTGTAGCGCTCAGGTCATATTATGAGTGGGGCGAGTTGTAAAGCTAACGGCGCTGTGTACCCCGCCTCATCAGTCGTGATGAACTCGGTGAAGAAACCGAAGATGGAGCAAATTCAGGCCGACCATGAGCTCTTCCTGCAGGCCTTTGAAAGTGAGTCTAATTGACTCATCAGTTCAGAACGAGCTGTGCTGTGTTTTGCAGTGTCGAATGAACTTCTCAACACTTTTTAAGGGACATTTTGTACACACGCGCTATTTTCTCTCCTAATGGTTATTGCTGGCAGGCCTCTAAAGTAGAGCTGGGGGCAACCCATCAGGTTGTTGCATACATTTTTCATCGTCAACTTGTTTAGTTGAAATACATTATGATTTGGTAACATGACAGGAATTGGCTTGATTTGTTCCCCGCAGTTTTGATACCATTAATAATGTACATATTACATCAGTTCTTACTTGCTGGTAAGGTGTGTTTCAAGGAAATGGTCTGAGGCCACCAACAAGTTGCTAGTTATCTTTGCCAAATTCTTACATTAATTTTGACAGTTCTTCTAAAATTCACTGCAATAAAGAGTTACATTTTTCTTAAATTTCTGTTACACTCAAAGCAGCGCTATTTTGCTTCTAGATCATCAAAAGTGACATTGTGAAATGTTTTATTAACGCTTTCTATTTTTCAGAACCAACTCAGATATATAGATTTCTCCGCACACGAAACTTGATAGCCGTAAGTTCATTTGTCAATATATTCTAATTTGAGATTTTAATTATTTCACTTGGTTTTAGTGTGTATGATTCATTTGTTTGTTTACTTGTCTTCAGCCCATATTCTTGCACAGGACGCTCACCTTCATGTCTCATAGAAACACTCGAACAAATGCCAAAAGGTACAATTTTTGGGGATTTTATGTATAAAATGTATAGCATGCAAATGCTGATGCATTTCATCATAACTATATTAAGTTTCACATTTGTACTAAGATGACCGTGCTCCTGAACTTCATTTGAACTGATTTACTTTCATTTGATATTGTCCCCAGGAAAACATTCAAAGTGGATGATATGTTGCAGAGAGTGGAGAAGATGAAGGGAGAGCAGGAATCTCAAAGGTAACCACACAAGGTCATTTACACTGGCGCTGACAAAATTTGCTTTGCATCACTTTTTACTGGTATGTTGGCACAGTATTGCTGGACTCTTGATACCCTATGCTTGTACTTGCCTTGTAGTACTTATGTACTGTGGAGGGCATTGTTTGTGCAGGTTTTCATTCCAACCAAGCTCTATATCAACTGATATACTAATTGGCACATCTTCAACCAGACGGGGTACTAATTAGATGGCAGAGCATTGAATTGGATTTCAGTGAAAACCCACATACATATACATGGCTTGGGAGTAGACACGATTGACTACCAATGCTGTATAGTCTTTTTAAATGAGTCAGTTGCACCCCTGAATAACTGTCATGTCTTGGTAGCTACACAGGGTCATCATCATTTAGGTTTGGTGAAATTGAAATACTCCTGTTATGGTTTTGTCTCTTTAGCTTGTCTTCACATCTGCAGCTTACCTTCACTGGGTTCTTCCATAAGGATGGTGGGTAGAAGTCAGACTATTTTCTAAAGAAATTAAAGTTTGTATTCTGTGTCTAATTAAAATTTCAAACTCTCTTTCACTTAAGGAAAAACATATAACATTATTTTTTTTGCCATTCAGAAAAGCCATCTCAGAATTCAGAAAATGAACAAAACTCAGTGTCCCTTGAGGTGCTACTCGTCAAAGTCTGCCATAAAAAACGCAAGGTAAAGTAAAACTAGGTCAATGCATGTGCAAGTAATAATTTGTAAACCCACATACATGCTTTACCACTGCCTGTGTTTTATTGCAATCGTTTGCAAAGACATATCCTCACAATAGAACAAAATATATTTCATCAACTGCCAGACTTTTGGGTTGACAGATTTTTAAACAAAGTGCAAATGCTTTTATGTTTTAGGATGTAAGCTGCCCGGTAAAGCAAGTGCCTACAGGTAAAAAGCAGGTGCCTTTGAATCCTGACAGCAACCAAATCAAGCCTGGCTCCTACCCTTCCTTACTGGTTTCCAGCAATGAGTTTGAGCCCAGCAACAGCCACATGGTCAAGTCCTACTCACTCCTGTTCAGGGTGTCACGCACAGGGAGGAGGGATAGCAACGGTCTGGTGAATGGGGAGGCCAATGAGAACATTGGTATGTAAAATTTCAACATTCACACCATACCTTTTTGCCTTAGTAGGACCTGTTATTTTCTTGAATTTGAGTCTGTGTATGCAGCAAACTCAGTAGATTACTATTTTGACTAAGTAGGTAAACCAAGAGATTAAAGATTTTGTCATTGACAGGGATATGCAGTTTGGATAATGCCTCAGAAACTGACCACGGCAAAATCTGAAAACCGTTCAGTACAGAAGCGCTATTAGGACCCACAGTATCATTTGGATCCCCCTCTCTGGGCATAACCCTCTTAAGCATGATGATAAATGTGCTAGTCCTGCATTGCCTTGTTTGGAAGGGATTTCAGATGGTAAAGTGTTTCACATGATAAAGGATAGAACTAAATAGCAGGATAGAATGTCAAATTGGCATGTGCCTTTTAGATTTTAGGAGAAATTGGAGAATAGAAGAGGTTGGATTGATGGCGGTTGTGTGTGTGTGTGTGTGTGTGTGTGTGTGTGTGTGTGTGTGTGTGTGTGTGTGTGTATAGATGTAACAGAGACTCTGAGCAGAAAAAAGAGAAGTTCCTCCCACAGAGAAGAGGGCGAAAACATAGAGACCTACGTTGCACAGATGACTGTCTTTGACAAAAACAGGTAAGGGGCAGGATGTAGCGACATCACTTGAGGTTGACTTGAGCCAAAAAAAAAAGACATTACATTACATTAGTCATTTAGCCGACGCTTTTATCTAAAGCGACTTACAATAAGTGCATTTAACGTAGGAAATCAGGAGAACTACTAGTCACCAGAGGTCATAAGTGCATCTAAACAAGCATCTAAGAGCAAAACCAGTGCTAAAGTAAAAGTGCAAGAAAGAGATTTTTTTTAAGAGTGAATACAATGAATGCTAAGAACCAGTAACAGGGTAGTAGTTCTTAAAGAGGTGAGTTTTCAACTTGTGCCGAAAGATGGGCAGCGACTCCGCTGTCCTGACATCAGTGGGGAGTTCATTCCACCACTGTGGGGCCAGGACAGAAAAGAGCCGTGACCGGGTCGATCGGCAGCAAGGGCCTCTGAGCGACGGGGCAACCAGGCGTCCCGAGGCAGCAGAGCGAAGTGGTCGGGCGGGGGTGTAGGGTTTGACCATGGCCTGGAGATAGGAAGGCGCTGTTTCTTTCACTGCCCTGTAGGCTAGCACCAGAGTCTTAAACTGGATGCGAGCAGCTACTGGGATCCAGTGTAGGGACATGAGAAGGGGAGTTGTGTGGGAGAACTTAGGGCAGTTGAACACCAGACGAGCTGCAGCTTTCTGAACAAGCTCAAGAGGTCTGATGACCGACGCCGGGGCGCCAGCAAGGAGGGAGTTGCCGTAGTCCAGCCGGGAGATGACCAGAGCCTGGATGAGCACCTGTGCCATCTCGTCAGTGAGGAATGGGCGAATCCTCCTGATGTTATAGAAAAAAAATCTGCAGGCGCGAGCAACCAATTCAACGTGACAGTTGGTCGTCCAGGATCACACCCAGATTCCTCACAGTCCGATTTGGCGTCACCACAGTGTTGTCAATGGTGATGGCCAGGTCTCGGTGCGGGCAGATGTTAGAGGGGGCTGGAGGGAGCCGTCAAGTTACACAACCTTGCAAATGTGGTCACAACAATCTTGCGATGTTTACGTAAGGGGTAATCCACGACAAGGTGTGCGTTACAGGATTTTAATGCATGCCTTGTCCTGGATTATTCCATACTTATTAACTAATCCTCAGGGATATCCAGTCAAACTTTGTTATACAAGTCTGGGATGGTGGTTTTGGAAAAAAATAAATCCTCCCAGGCAGTTTGAAGTGGTTCAAGTGTTTGGATCATGGCTTTAAATTGCAATTTTTCCATTGTATGAAGTGTGACACATGGCTATATACACTGATGAGCCAAAACATTTTGACCACTCAGGTGAACCGAATAACGTTGATCATCTCCAAACAAGGGCACATGTCAAGGTCTGGGTAGATTACATGGTAAGCAAACAATCAGTTCTCATAGTCAACATGTTGGATGTAGGAGAAATGGGTAGAAGTAAAGACTTGAGTGACTTTGACAATGGCCACATTGGTATGGCCAGACGACTGGGTCTGAGCATCTCTGAAATGGCAAGGCTTGTGGGGTGCTCCCATTCAGTGGCGAGTACTCGCCGACTGTGGTCCGAGGAGGGACAAACTACAAACCGGCAACAGGGTGTTGGGCGCCCAAGGCTCATCGATGCACAAAGGCAAGGTGTTGCCTTGGCTGCTAAATTCTCCAGATCTCAAACCGATTAAGCATCTGTGAGATGTGCTGGACCAACAAGTCCAATCCACGGCCACCCCACCTTTCAACTTACAGGACTTGAAGGATCTGCTGCTAATGTTTTGGTGCCAGATACCACAACACACTTTCAGGGGTCTCGTAAGAGTCCATGCCTCGGTGGGTCGGTGCTGTTTTGGCAGAACACGAAGGACCAACAGCATATTGGGCAGGTGGTCAATGTTTTGGCCGATCCGTGTGTGTTGCCACTGAGCCAGTTCAAGTTTTCTATTGCACACGGTTCTGTTCTTAAATTGCAAAAGCACCTGTTGTGAGGCAGTTGAGAAAGCCCGGTCGCAAACAGAAATTTACACAGAACGTGAAACGTGTAATTCTTTGACCAAATGGGCAAGTGTGATTTGTTTTAAGTTGTGAACAGACTGGAAATAGATACTGTTGTCATCATCTTTAGATCCCCAGGGATGAAGTATTACTGTTGCACAGCCCAACCCTAAAGTAAACAAATGACCTTTGTTATACTTTCTGAATACTGGTGTTTTTAAGGCAGTGGCTAATCCATGAATATCCAAATCATTAATGCTTTTGTACCTGCTTATTTTAAAAGTGACATTCAACTCAAACTTTGACAGGAAGAATTAATTTTATGTCTTCACCATAGCAGCCAAATTGATGAGGCAGACAACGTTCAAAAAATACCTTTTATTAACAGATTTAACTATGATGTGAAATCTGTTGGTATAGGTGTAACAATAACATAGTTAATCTCAGGTTCAACAATGATATTTTTTGTTTGCCACGGGGAAGGTGCTGGAACGGCACTAACTTCTGTTTCATCTTGAGTGGATCTCCGGGATTAGGAGTGGTCAAACAACACTGCATATACCACTATTACCACAGGTGTTGGTTAATTATAATCAGTTTGCAGGATTGTTACTTTAAAAGAAATGTAAAGTGGTGGGCAGATGGAGGCCACAAAAAAGAAAAAAAATCCTGTCTGTCTACAGGAGATTGCAGCTGCTGGATGGGGAGTATGAGGTGTCAATGCAAGGGATGGAGGACAGTCCTGTAAGCAAGAAGCGAGCCACATGGGAGACCATTCTGGATGGGAAGGTGTGTATATGGGCGGAAAGATATCTACAATACTTGGCCTTTTTTTGGGAAGGACACTTGAGAGATGAATACTGTGCAAGTTTGTTTCTCACTAGACAAAAAACTGATTGGGCAGTCGCAAGATAAGTTCACGGTCTAATTAAGGCTTCCATTTTAAGTGCTGCTAGCAATAACCCAACACACATTCTCTTTCAGTTTCTAAACAGCCAGCAGGCTCTATGCAGTTCTTGACCTACTCGACAAAAAATGGATATTTGTGCTCTTGCTCTATGCTTTCGGCTATTGCTATGTGTTTTCCTGCTCTCATCATAGTGTTATTGATCAGTACCACCAGTGTCTTGCCCCTATAGAGGTTGCCACCATTTGAGACATTCTCTCAGGGACCCACATTGCAGTTCACACTGCGTTGGACGGGGGATGCCAATGACAAGTCCACCGCCCCTGTGGCCAAACCCCTGGCCACCCGCAACTCAGACAGCTCTAGTCCAATGGAGACCAGGACCAGCAACCATCGAGCCGCCCTAGTGGGTAAGGCTGGATTTCTGTCTATTCATTTTCTTTTTCTTAATATGCTCTTTGATTGTCAAATTTAGCATTAAATGGTCTTTAGTCTGGGGCGTTCGTGTAGCTTAACAGTCAATTCCATTGCCTACCAACACGGGGATCGCGGGTTCGAATCCCCATGTTACCTCCGGCTTAGTCAGGCATCCCTACAGACACAATTGGCCATGTCTGCGGGTGGGAAGCTGGATGTGGGTATGTGTCCTGGTCGCTGCACAAGTGCCTCCTCTGGTTGGTCGGGGCGCCTGTTTGGGGGGGAGGGGGAACTGGTGGGAATACCATGATCCTCCCACGCGATGCGTCCCCCTGGTGAAACTCCTCACTGTTAGGTAAAGAAAAGAAGCGGCTGGCGACTCCACATGTATCGGAGAAGGCATGTGGAAGTCTGCAGCCCTCCTCGGATCGGCAGAGGGGGTGGAGCAGCGACCGGGATGGCTCGGAGAGCAGGGTGATTGGCCAGGTACAATTGGGGAGAAAGGGGGGGGGGGATATACAGTGCATCCGGAAAGTATTCACACCCTTTCACTTTCCCCACATTTTGTTATGTTACAGCCTTATTCCAAAATGGATGGAATTCCTTTTTTTTCTCATCAATCTACATACAATACCCTGTAATGACAAAGCGAAAAAGGTTTTGTAGAAATTTTTGCAATTTTATTAAAAATAAAAAACTGAAATATTGCATGTACATAAGTATTCACACCCTTTACTCAGTACTTGGTTGAGGCACCCTTGGCAGCGATTACAGCCTCAAGTCTTTTTGGGTATGAAGCTACAAGCTTGGCACACCTATATTTGGGGTATTTCTCCCATTCTTCTCTGCAGATCCTCTCGAGCTCTGTAAAGTTAGATGGGGAGCGTCGCTGCACCGCTATTTTCAGGTCTTTCCAGAGATGTTCAATGGGGTTCAAGTCTGGGCTCTGGCTGGGCCACTCAAGGACATTCACAGACTTGTCTCGAAGCCACTCCTTCGTTGTCTTGGCTGTGTATTTAGGGTCGTTGTCGTGTTGAAAGGTAAACCTTCACCCCAGTCTGAGGTCCTGAGCGCTCTGGAGCAGGGTTTCATCAAGGATCTCTCTGTACTTTGCTCCATTCATCTTTCCCTCAATCCTGACTAGTCTCCCAGTTCTTGCCACTGAAAAACATCCCCACAGCATGATGCTGCCACCACCATGCTTCACTGTAGGGATGGTATTAGCAACGTGATGAGAGGTGCCTGGTTTCCTCCAGATGTGATGTTTGGCGTTCAGGCCAAAGAGTTCAATCTTGGTTTCATCAGACCAGAGAATCTTGTTTCTCAAGGTCTGAGAGTCCTTTAGGTGCTTTCTGGCAAACTCCAAGCGGGCTGTCATGTGCCTTTTACTGAGCAGAGGCTTTCGTCTGGCCACTCTACCATAAAGGCCTGATTGGTGGAGTGCTGCAGAGATGGTTGTCCTTCTGGAAGGTTCTCCCATCTCCACCGAGGAACGCTGGAGCTCTGTCAGAGTGACCATTGGGTTCTTGGTCACCTCCCTGACCAAGGCCCTTCTCCCCCGATTGCTCAGTTTGGTTGGGCTTCCAGCTGTATGATGAGTCCTGGTGGATCCAAACTTCCATTTACGAATAATGGAGACCACTGTGCTCTTCGGGACCTTAAGCTGTAGACATTTTTTTGTACCCTTCCCCAGATCTGTGCCACGATACAATCCTGTCTTGGAGGTCCACATGCCTTCATGGCTTGGTTTCTGCTCTGACATGCACTGTCAACAGTGGGACCTTATATAGACAGGTGTGTGCTTTTCCAAATCATGCTCAATCAATTGAATTTACTACGGGTGGACTCCAATCAAGATGTAGAAACCTCTCAAGGATGATCAGTGGAAACAGAATGAACCTGTGCTCAATTTTGAGTGTCATAGCAAAGGGTGTGAATACTTATGTACATGCAATATTTCAGTTTTTTATTTTTAATAAATTTGCAAAAATTTCTACAAACCTTTTTCACTTTTTCATTATGGGGTATTGTGTGTAGATTGATGGGGAAAAAAAGGAATTTAATCCCTTTTGGAATAAGGCTGTAACATAACAAAATGTGGAGAAAGTGAAGGGGTGTGAATACTTTCCGGATGCACTGTGTGTGTGTGTGTGTGTGTGTGTGTGTGTGTGTGTGTGTGTGTATATATATATATATATATATATATACTGCTCAAAAAAATAAAGGGAACACCTAAAAACACAACATAGACCTCGATGAATGAAATATTTCAGCTGAAAATCTTTATTTATTAGACAGAGGAATGTGTTTAGAGCAAAATAACCTAAGAATGATCAATGGAAATCAAAATCATTAGCCCATTAAGGTCTGGATTCAGAATCATACTCAAAATCAAAGTGGAAAATGAGAACATAGGCTGATCCAACTTCTGTGGAAATTCCTCAAGACGATTCAAAATGAGGCTCAGTAGTGTGTGTGGCCTCCACGTGCCTGTATGCACTCCCTACAATGTCTGGGCATGCTCCTGATGAGACGACGGATGGTCTCCTGAGGGATCTCCTCCCAGACCTGGATCAGGGCATCGGTCAACTCCTGGACAGTCTGTGGTGCGACATCGCGTTGGCGGATGGTACGAGACATGATGTCCCAGAGGTGCTCGATTGGATTCAGGTCTGGGGAACGTGCAGGCCAGTCCATAGCATCAATGCCCTCGACATACAGGAACTGCTGACACACTCTGGCCACATGAGGACGAGCATTGTCATGCATGAGCAGGAACCCAGGGCCCACTGCACCAGCATATGGTCTGACAATGGGTCTGAGGATCTCATCCCGGTACCTAATGGCAGTCATGGTACCTCTGGCTAGCACGTAGAGGTCTGTGCGGCCCTCCAAGGATATGCCTCCCCAGACCATCACTGACCCAACGCCAAACCGGTCATGCTGGAGGATGTTGCAGGCAGCAGAACGTTCTCCACAGCGTCTCCAGACTATCTCACGTCTGTCACATGTGTTCAGTGTGAACCTGCTCTCATTTGTGAAGAGCACAGGGCGCCAATTGCGAATCTGCCAACCAAGATGTTCTCTGGCAAAGGTCAATCGGGCTGCACGGTGTTGGGCTGTGAGCACAGGCCCCAATTGTGGACGTCGGGCCCTCATACCATCCTCATGCATTCTGTTTCTCACTGTTTGAGCAGAAACCTGCACATTAGTGGCCTGTTGAAGGTCGTTTTGTAGGGCTCCGGCAGTGCTCCTCCTGTTCCTCCTTGCACAAAGGACCAGATAGCGGTCCTGCTGCGGGGTTGTTGTCCTCCTGCGGCCCCCTCCACGTCTCCTGGTGTACTGGCCTGTCTCCTGGTACCTCCTCCATGCTCTGGACACTGTGCTGGGAGACACATCAAATCTTCTTGCCACAGCACGCATTGATGTGCCATCCTGGATGAGCTGCACTACCTGAGCAACTTCTGTAGGTTGCAGATACCGCCTCATGCCACCTCTAGTGGTGCGGGCACTAGCAAAATTAAAAACTAACCAAAGATCGGCCAGAAAAGATGAGGACAGGCAAATGGTCTGTGGCCACCACCTGCAAATCCATTCCTTTTATAGGGGTTGTCTTGCAAATTGTCTAATTTCCACCAGGTGGAAATTAGACAATTTACCAAAAGGTGAAATTGATTCACAAATCAGTGTTGCTTCCTAACTGGACAGGTTGATATCTCAAAAGTGTGATTGACTTGGAGCTACATTGCATTGCTTATGTGTTCCCTTTATTTTTTTGAGCAGTGTATATAATGTACACACACACATTATTCTTTAGTCCTTCCCACACTCTAAGCAAAACGTTTACTGCTATGATTTCCGATTTTCACTCACATTCTTTGACAGTTGTGTAGAGCAGTCCGTTTGAAAGATAATCTAGTGACCAGGCACTCACTTAAGAGCACTCAGCATTGTTCTCAAACTAATCGTGATACCTGTACTGTCAGCTTAAATTGGAATCGCTTGAGAATAAAAAGTTATTTCATGTATTATCCCCTGAGACATCTGATCTATTAGTTCTACAAAAATCAGAATTTTTGTCTTTTCTTAAAGAAATAACTACTCCTCTTTTCCATTTCAACTCATCAGCAGTGAAGGAAACTGTCAGCACAGATATTCAAACAAGGAGAGAGCAGGTCTCATGTGAGCCACGACAGAAACTGCGTATATTTTACCAGGTAAAATACCTAAAAAAGAGACAAAATAGACAATTTACAGATGTTAAATATATAATTTCACAGATTATAGTTGAAGCCATTCTTCCACTCATTTTCAAAATGCTTGGATTTACTTTTAACACCCCCTTCAATATTTCCCTGTTGGACCATTGTAAATTGTAACTCTTTCAATAGGCTAACCATTGCAAAAAACTTGACCGTTTTAACTCATTGTATAGTTGTCCTTGAGAATTTTAAGTATCATCTGTATTAAAGGGTTTTATCATCAAAATATGACATTGAATTGTCTTGAAAGGATGCTATTTTAATTGGGAACAAGTAGGGAAGATTGTTGTTGAACGAATGAATGTAATTTGTCCCTTTCTAGTTCCTGTACAACAACAACACACGGCAGCAGACGGAGGCGAGGGATGATCTTCACTGCCCCTGGTGTACCCTCAACTGCAGGAAGCTCTACAGTCTGCTGAAACACCTCAAACTCTCCCATTCCCGCTTCATCTTCAATTATGTGGTAGGGAACTTGATATGCATTTGAGGTCTTTGTGTTCCAATTTCTCAACCCCCTCCCATAATATCTGCAAGTAAATACATACTATACTAAATGTTGTACATGTTGCATTGTATATGAGCTGATGATCCACATCAGTGGTATTCTTGTGGCTATATTTATATCGCATTCATTGTATCTTCACAACACTATTCTGTTTGGGGGACATTTTTTGGCTGGACCGGACCAGTGGGCCGGCCCTACAAACATAAATGTCACTGAATGAGTGAGTGACTCACTGACTGAAAACGTTTGACACGATTGGTCCACTGGATCAGGTTACCAACAACATCACTGAAGTTACACTATTGGTCAGCCAAGAGGCATGAGGGAGAGCGCAGTTAAAGCACCCCAAATAACAATCACTCTGATGACAAAACACTCACTGGCAAATTCACAAAAGGATTGCATGACTTTTGTGGCCACTAAACCGGCACAAATAAGACAAAAAGAAACCGTGTAATTCTTAAAGCACCCGCAAAGAGTGAAATACACCCCTAGCTGCGCTGCCAAGCAAATAGCATCTTGGTGCTATTTGCACATATTTACATGAGGTAATATGACAGGCTGACAGATGAGATCAGAAAGGAGTCTGTGTGGATTATGACGTTTGCGGATGACATTGTGATCTGTAGTGAGATAGGGAGCAGGTTGAGGAGAGCCTGGAGAGGTGGAGGTATGCACTGGAGAGAAGAGGAATGGAAGTCAGTAGGAGCAAGACAGTACATACGCCTGAATGAGAGGGAGGACAACGGAATGGTGAGGATGCAAGGAGTAGAGGTGGCTAAAGTGGATGAGTTTAGATACTTGGAGTCAACTGTTCAAAATAATGGGGAGTGCAGAAGAGAGGTGAAAAAGAGTGCAGGCAGTGTGAAGTGGGTGGAGAGGAGTGTCAAGAGTGACTTGCGACAGAAGGGTACCAGCATGAGTGAAAGGGAAGGTTTATAAGACGGTAGTGAGACCAACTATGTTGTATGGCTTTGAGATGGTGGTACTGATGAAAAAATGAGAGGCGGAGCTGGAGGTGGCAGAGTTTGAGAGGCTAAAATTTTTGTTTGGAGTGACGAAGATGGACAGGATTAGGAATGAGTGTATTAGAGGGACAGCACAGGTTGGATGGTTTGGAGACAAAGCAAGAGAGTCGAGATTGAGATGGTTTGGACGTGCGGAGGAGAGATGCTGGGTTTCTTAGGCGAAGGATGGGATGCTGAAAATGAAGCTTGCCAGAAAAGAGAGAGGCCAAAGAACAGGTTTATGGATATGGTGAGAGAGGGCATGCATGCGGTTGGTGTGACAGAGGAAGATGCAGAGGACAGAAAGAGGTGGAAATGGATGATCCGCAGTGGCGACCCCTAATGGGAGCAGCCGAAAGAAGAAGAATATGCATACATTTGGTGCAAAATCGGACCTTTCTATGCAAAGGAGCCTCATTGCAAAACACCAACGCTAATCGCCGCATGCAGCTAGAGTGAAAATTATTGCTGTCTTCAGAGAGTTGGCGGTAACTGACGCCAAGACTTTCCAGTCATCATGGCAGCAGAGATTTTAGCTAGGCGAAAGCATTGTCTTGCCAGGCATGCTCGTGAGCAGATATTTTGCAGAATCTCACTTATTGATTTAACTGAGACCAAAATCATTCGCAGATACAGGTCAAACAATTCTTGCGATGTTTAATGATGTCAAGGATGACATTGAGCTACTGTGTTTTTAGGGCAAAGCCACCATTTATACCAGGTGGATAATTGCAATCAGAAGCAAAACAAGGGCAAATTGCACTCAGCTGCAAAATGAGTTTTTGCGCTGTAATATCATTAGCGTAATATCTTTTGTGAATCGGAGCTTGAGATGGGGTAGATAGCAGTTGCAAGTAATGCGCAGTTTATGGTGCTGTCAGCGGCCGCAATCCATTCTCTGTGAATTCGCCTGTCAATACAGAGTGGGTCTTAGAAAACCAAGACACATCTGCAGATGTAAGAGGAGGGAGACTTGAAAATTAGAATAAGTATACTTACAATTGAATTAAGTTATCTTACAAATCAAAAATCCAAAGACATTAGGGGAAAGTATTGTTCTTGCAACTGCATATATAGCTTCTTTTTTCTTTTTCTTTTTTTTTTTACTCAAACGTAGCTTAACCATGTCATGGGATATGCTACTTCAGTATACTTTAACAACAAGTATTACTGGCAGCACTACAGAAAATTGCAGATGAACATTTGCTATCCAGGAATTCCCATTATAGACACTACCACTCGAAATCCCGCTAACAAATTGGCCACAAATTCGAACATTTACCATACACAATCCAGCTATATATTAGATTTTGACCTAGTCTTGTTGTCCAGAGCCTTGCAGTACTATGAGTCTATAAAGTTGGGCCCCAATCAGAACTCTTAAATCTTTAAAAGACAAGTTTTTGTGTAGTTCTCCACTGTGCATTAGAACCTTTAACCCCTCTGCATTTTAGCCTAAATAAGTGTTATCCCTGTTTAGTCTCACTAGTCTGGTGCTCTTCGATATCCACAGCCTCACCCTAAAGGAGCAAGGATAGATGTCTCCATCAATGAGTGCTATGATGGCTCCTATGTGGGAAACCCTCAGGACATCCACAGCCAACCTGGCTTCGCTTTCAGCCGCAATGGCCCTGTTAAGAGGACTGCTGTCACTCACATATTGGTGTGCAGGTAACCATCAGCTCAGTACAAAGTCATACATTTTACCAAACCCATCCTTGTTGGACATTTTAATTAACGTTTTTTTATTCAATCATCAGTTTTTAATTAACTTCAATCAGTTTTAATGGAATGTTTGCTGACTGTTGGTGAGAAACTGAACTGGCCTTAACACTGGAACGACCGGGATCAGTCCTACCCAAAACGACCATGGGAGGTCAAAATGACCGCTGGTTTTTAAACTCTATATTCGGTCAAGATAAATACCCAATTGAGATATTAATGCATTGCATATGTCTTTTAGGAAACGACTAACACCAAAATTAACATTTTAACAGCTATAGTACTATTTTTAAACAATTTAAACTTCAGAGAGACATGGTCGAAGTTGAATAGCAAAATTGAAAAAGTGAAAATATTACCTGGAAAAACAAAACAGAAAACACATATTGCTAGTCTAACAAACATAACAAGGCCTATAAAACGTGAAATGTAAAAAAAGAACTGAAAATATATATTGAAACAGTCCCAAACCACATCCGGAACTTAAAAACTACTAGAACGACCGTGGGCGGTCATTTTGACCACCACGGTTTTTAAACTCTATATTCTGTCAAGATAAATACCCAACTGAGATATTAATGCATTACATATGTTAGTATGTCTGTTAAGAAAACTAACTGACACCAAAATTAACATTTTAACAACTTTAATACTATTTTTCAAGCAATTTAGAATGGCCACTGTCCAACACCTGTAAATACTGCAACGCGTCGGTGGTAGTCATGGTGCATCTGAAATGGCGTCTGTACCCAGACATGTTGGCAATAATCAAATATCAAATTTAGACTATTACTCTGCACTGGAAAACACTAGATTTTTTTCTAGGACTAAGCAATGAACTTTGCGAATGAAATGCTGCGACCAAAACACGTCACAAATAATGACATGACGTGCACAATCACGCACATATTACGAGCGGCCATTTTGACTGCTCATGGTTGTTTTAGGTAAATCTTATCACATAACTTTTTTTTTTTTGTTTAGTTGGTCTAAAACTAATTTAAATGCAAATATATGCAATTTTAGGAGAATTCAGGGAGCGGCGGGTCTGTATCTTTTTTTTTTCTTCCACAAAGTTATTAAATTTTGAAAATGCAAAACGGTCATAATGATCGTCTTGGTCGTTAGTAGTAATGATAAGAAGAAGGTAATAATAACTTACTATCATCAACCTGACTTTAAGAGCTCTTTTAAAAGAGTCAGTGGTGGTAGCAGCTTGTATGAAGGATAGGTTGGGTGTTTTAGAGACTGGGTACAGCACCCTCCATTACCAGGGTCAGTCATATTTTAATTATGACAAACTGATTTACGATTATTTTAGGTCGACTATGATTTGTTATCTCAGCTCCATACAGACAAGGCCAAAAGTGTGGTCCTGTCTCTCTGAACTTCTTCACAATAGTTTTGTTTCGACATCTCTCTAGCATATTTAACTTGACTCTTAACATCCGCTTGTGCTTTGTTCACTCCCAAAAGGCCAAAGAGGACCAAGCCTAGCCTGTCAGAGTTCCTGGAGTCTGAGGATGGGGAGCTGGAGCAGCAGAGGACCTATGTCAGTGGCCACAACCGCCTCTATTTCCACAGTGACAGCTGCATGCCCCTCCGGCCGCAGGAAATGGATGTGGACAGTGAGGATGAGAGGGACCCTGAGTGGCTGAGAGAAAAGACTGCCACGGTGAGAGATTGTTCCTCAGAATGTCCTTGTTGCCATTTATTGCTCATTTGGTACAACCAGACATCATTCACTGGTTGACATTTTTAATTGTTCAGCTGTTGGTCCCAAGTGGGGGACAAGTTCTCATGTTATCCCAATCCATGGGGGAACTTGAAAAAATATAATTTGGACTATCTGTATTCTTGTGCTATTTTGCCTTTCATACAAAAAAGAAATTGCATGTTAATGAGGCATTTTATTATTTTTTTAATTGATACTACTTACATGAACATAATTTCCTTTTCTTGTTGCTTGGCGGCATGGTGCTTAGTGGTTTGCACCGTTGCCTCACAGCAAAAGGGTCATGAATCCAATGCCAGCCCTTTTGTGTGGAGTTTTTGTCCTGTGTATGTGTGGGTTTCCTTCAAGTAGTCCATTTTCTTCCCACATGATTGAATAACATGTAGTGCTGAGAGAGTAACTGAAATTTTGGTTGATTTTTTTTTTTCCTACGTGTAAAAGCTAATTGATCGAGATCGATTCCGTTATTAGAAACACTGAAACTGCTAACGTTCTTTTTTCTGAACTCTGACATGCAGTGCTTGCTGTTGTCAATGGAACACAGCAATACACCTTGTAGTGACTTGTAGCGATTTCAAAAGCAAGATGCTCAACCCAGTTCAGCATTGTAATAACAACAATGACCATAATCTAGGATGCACAGTGGCATGTTCTAGTTTTTGCAAAGTGCTATAGCACGCATTAGGTTGAGAAAAGGGAAGAAGGTGATCAAGAAAAGTTTGGTGTACATTCATAATGGTTGTAAATATTTGCTAAGACCGCTGGCATTTTGATGGTATTTGGCATTTTAAATGTCATTTAAGTTGAATGATGGGTAATTTTTTCCCTAAAAAACATATTCATTGGCCATGCTCAAAAATAGCTTAAATTAAACAAAAAGAAAACAAAACTGGTATCAATTTCCAAAACAAAGTTTAGCAAAATCTAACCAAACTCAAAAAACAAAACAAACTGCATGCAGTGCTGCCCAGTCTGGCCACAAAATTACAGATTTGTCAAACAATATCAGTGTTTCCCACAGGTCTGAAATATACTTGTGGTGGTAGCCGGCACAAAAATGGTCTACTACATGTGACAAACAACAAATACGTGTGACCTTTAACACAATATTTGTATTTATTGAATATTTCAATTAATTTCACAATGTATCTACCCCACATGGAAAGAGTAAGACAAAGTATAAAAAAATAAGAATAAAACACTCTTTAGTGTGTACAAGGATGGCACTGTTTGTCAGAGCACTTAATCTTTCTAGATTTTTCCAAGCTCCGACGCTTCTGGTGCTGGTCCATTTATGGATATTCGCAGACGGGCAGGCAGATGCTCCCCTTTTAGTCTGTTTCTTAGGTCAGTTTTGACCTGGGAAAAAAAAGAGAATAGGCTTTGAATTAACTATACAGAAATTAAATGCAAAATATGTTTAGTGCTGAAAGAAAGATAAAATGCACTTACCCTACTGAGGAAATGCATGAAAAATTAGTAGCATAACCTTAATTTAAGTTAGTATGTGTCTTTCTAACTGCCATAGCCCCAAGAGAAAACACATTGTCTTATATTTAGCAAGGACAACTTTGCTGCATGTTGCAAAATGGTCAGGTTACGTGTTCTGAATGCACTCTTGAGTCTTGTAGCTACCAATGCAGCATAGTTGCCACTTTTGTTGATAGAATTCGAAGCAACTACCGAAGTCAGAACAACTACACAATAAGGAGAAAAGACATGCATGTTAGGGTTAATACTGCCTTTGCCCCTGACCAAGGCAATGGAAAGAAGAACTGGAGTTGGTCCCCGGGTGCTGCAGCTGCCCACTGCTGCTATACAATAGGATGGGTTAAATGCAGGGAATAAATTCGTTGTAAGAATACAATGACAAAATAATGTGGCTTTCTTTAAAAAAAAGAAGGAAAAAAAACGTGTTGCTCTATCTGGTCCATGCTTGTAAAATATCCACCGAGTCTGCGTCTACTAATATAATACCAGAGAACATCTCTCTGCAAAGCTTGTGTGAGATTGTCAGTAGACCCTTCTCAGTAGAACAAACGGGTATGGGGGGGTAGAGTGAGGGGAGATTGGTTGCAGATGGCGTCGTTCTCGGAACAGATAAAATCATAAAAATAAAAAATGCTAAAATGGGTTGCCAAAAATTCTTTGCCGTTTCCTGGGCCCAATTAAAGTCTGTGTTGGAAACACTGAAGATGACCTGGAATTAAAAAAAAAAAAGGTATAATTTTTATACAGTAAGCTGTACTGGTATTTTCTCTTTAGAGAATAGCCGGTTAGTATCTCAATTACATTCCTCCTTGTACAGCATTATTCTGTTGGATTGATCACTCTTCACTATAGCAGTGGGTAGTGTTACTAACCATCTTTGAACTGAAGTGTTGGTGCTGTGTTTCTTTCCTTTTGACTGGGAATGTTTTTCCTCACAGCAACTCGAGGAGTTCACTGATGTCAATGAAGGAGAGAAGGAGGTGATGAAGCTGTGGAACTTGCATGTAATGAAACATGGGTATGTACTGTATGTCAACAGTTATTTACACTTCAGTTCAGATACGATACTATGCGAATTTTGGAAGCTAATGATGAGATGGGCTGTTGCATGCCAAGCCTGCCGACAACACAGTAAAAAAAAAAAGTCAGCCATCCCGTTAGCTGACACTTGTTAATATCGAGAGAGGGGACCTCAATTCATTTTGGTACTCTCATTGGTTGTTTCATTTTGGTAGCCAAGAAATCCACTTGGAACCAGGTTTATGGAGTCACAGAAAGTTGAATTGGTTTGTCTGGACATAACGTTTATTGGGAGAGAAATGTTTCATCACTCATCTAAATGACTCTTCAGTCTCAACTTCACATACAGGGGGCAGTACTATAGGCAGAAGTATGGGTGTGCTATGGATTCCGCAGTCTCACCTATAATGGCCAACTTAGTATATGGGAGAAGTGGAAAATTGGGCTCTGATGTCCTATCCAGGGACACCACCTAGCCATTGGTTCAGATTTGTGGGCGACACCTGGGTTAAAATTAAATCTCAGGACATACCACATTTCACTGACCACATTAACTCTGTGGACAACCACATCAAGTTCACCAGGGAGGATGTGAAAAATTACAGGTTAGTCTTCTGAGACTGAAATTGCAATTGGTGATGGGGGACATTTGATTGTTGATGTTTACCATAAACCAGTACATATTAATCAATACTTAAGGTTTGACTCTCATCATCCACTGGAGCACAAACTCGGAGTCATCAGGACGCTGTACCACCGAACTGACAACGTCCCCACCAACACAGCAGCTGGGGAAGGGGAGAAATCCCACATTAAACAGGCCCTGGTTAAGTGTGGTTATCCTAACTGGGTGTTTGTCAAAACCAGGAAGACACCCAAACAGTGCACCAGCGAGTCGAAGAGAGGAGAAGGACAACAGCTGCCTAAGTGTAAACCAGTGGTGATTCTGTATGTGGCGGGAGTGTCGGAACAGTTGAGATGTGTATTTTCCAAACACTGCGTCTCAGTTGCTTTCAAACCCCAAAACACGCTGTGCCAGAAATTGGTCCGCCCCAAAGATTAGGTTCCCCCCCCACAAACGGAGCAATAAGGTGTACGCTGTTAAGTGCCAGTAAGCTTGCCGTGACTTGTACATTGGGGGAACCAAACACATGTTGGCCAAGAGGATGGCACAACACAGAAGAGCTAACACGTCAGGCTAGGACTCCGCAGTCTACACCCATCTACAGGCCAGTGGCCACTTTCAAGGATGAAGATGTGCACATCCTTGATAGGGAGGAACACTGGTTTGAACAGGGAGTCAAAGAGGCCATCTTTGTGAAGAGGGAACAACCATCCCTTAACCGGGGGGGGGGGGGGGGCTAAGAGTGCATCTGTTGCCATCTTACAATGCTGTGATTGCAACCATTCCCCAATCCTCTGTGAATAGCACACATGGCCATTGTAACTCTAGTTAATGGTCACGGCAATTTGCATATGAAACTGGTCGTTCTTGTTGGTCGTTATGCCACTATATTGTTTATAAGGGTGGGGATACCTGCAGTCAGTTGAGACCGGAGAGGTCCCTTAGATAAGTGATGAAACATTTATCTGTCAATAAACCTTGTGTCCAGATGAACTGATTCAACTTTCCGGGGTTGTTCTTACCTGGATTATTGAGCATGCACAAAGACAGGTTTATGGAGCTGTATGACGGCACTGCTTGCTGTTCTCCCTTTAAATGCAGATACAATATGTGAACTTGGTTGAACTTTTCTGTCTTGGTTTGTTGATTGGGTTGGTGTGTAGTCCCCTGAAGAGCAGCACAATGGATTTAACATCAGACCCTGTGTATATTATTGAATCTTCTTGTTAAAAGTGGAACAGTGACTGTATCGATAAAGATCATAAACGGAAAAGTTTCCCTAAAATCACTAATGCCGAGATAATCATGAAGATTAACTTTTTAAGTGGAGTTGGAACAGCTGTATGCTACCAATTTGCATGTTTCATTAGTTCTATCCTATTAGAAATATCTGGTAACTTGGCTGGTTTATTGGAGATGGTTTCTCCTGTTTTGCTGTAGCTTATGCCGAGAAACCTTAGTCTTTAACCACATGGTTTAACCTCCACAGGAAGGCCTGTGGAGGTTAAACTTACTTGGGCCTTCATTCCACTTTTTTTTGGCTGGACCGGACCAGCGGGCCAGCCCTACAAACGTGAATGTCCATGACCGAGTGACAAAGTTACACAATTGGGTCACTGGATCAAGTGACCAAAATTCGTCACTGAAGTTACATGATTCGTTGGCTAACCAATGACGTCGCTGGTAGACACGAGGGATGGGTACCGAAACCCGGTATTAAATGGGCACCGGTGCTAAATTAATATGACCGTAGTATTGATAAGCTCCAACGTTAATGGTTCTGCTATCGGAATTGGAGAAATAAAGAAAATAGATGTCCTGTTTATTTAAGCTACATAAACGTAATCTTGCACCCTTTATCTCACCAACTCCATTTTTAATTTGCAGTAAGATGAAGACATTTGTCTATGATGCAGAGAGATTTTAACTCTCGGAGCCTGTTTATGTGCGAGCCGAGGGGCAGGGCCAGCTGTCTGCCTCTCAGACGGCACACACACACACAGAGCCTGCTCTTAGTGACAATGGTGGAGAGGGAACTAAACGGTCAAAAGTCTGGTTATACTTCACTGACATTGACAGTTCTCGTTGCCACAAGTGCAACAAGTCTTTTGCATGTAAAGGCGGCAACACAAGCAATCTTTCAAAACATCTAGCAAAAATGCATCAAATACAGATGGAGAAATGCCGTTTTCGTCTGCCTAGCTAGTAAATCATCTGTTGTTGCCCCATCCACCTCTGGTATGTTAATGAATGCTAGCAGCCCGGAGCCCACACGGAGTTAACTAAATTATACAAACGTGGGTTAATGATGAAAAGTAACGCTCTGTCTAGACATGAGAAAATAAAGCAATGTTAATTCTGTTCTTAATTTGTTTTGGGGGTTTTTTTCTCTTAAAAAATAACAAAAAGAACCAATGAGTACCGATAAAAATACCAGATCGATAAGCAGTATTGGTAGTAGTAGCGTTAAAATCTTAATGAGGTGTCCATTCCGTTGCCTACCAACACGGGGATCACCTTTTCAAATCCCTGTGTTACCGCCACCTTGGTCGGGCGTCCCTACAGACATAGTTTGCCGCGTCTGCAGAGGGGAAGTCGGATGTAGGTATGTGTCCTAGTTGCTGCATTAGTGCCTCCTCTGGTCGGTCGGAACACCTGTTCAAGGGGGAGGGGGAACTGGGGGGAATAGCGTGAGCCTCCCACCGCTACATCCCCCTGATGAAACTCCTCACTGTCAGGTGAAAAGAGGCGGCTGGTGACTCCATATGTATCGGAGGAGGCATGTGGTAGCCTACAGCCCTCCCCGAATCAGCAGAGGGGGTGGAGCAGCAACCGAGAGCGGGGTGATTGGCCAGGTACAATTGGAGGAGAAAAAGGGGGACTTTTTTTTTTTAAATCTTAACTTTCCCTATTTGCCACTGCTCTTTTCAAATGAATCTGCGCAGCAGTTCCAGCTATTTCCACATTTATCTTACGCTAACGAACTGAATATATTGCTGCTCATGGATACTACTGAAATGCTAAGAATCGAATATTTTCCTGCTCTTTCCACATCTGGTTCCACACTGCAACAGTCCCAGCGTAGAGGTGAATAAGAGGGTAGCGTAGCGGTCTATTCCATTGCCTACCAACAAGGGGATCCCGGTTCGAATCAAGTCAATTTTATTTGTATAGCCCAATATCATGAATTACAAATTTGCCTCAGTGGGCTTTACAGCAACACAGCATCCTGTCCTTAGGATGTTGTGTCCGTGTTACCTCCGGTTTGGTCGAGCGTCCCTACAAACACAATTGGCCGTGTCTGGGGTTGGGAAGCTGGATGTGGGTATGGGTCCTGGTCGCTGCACTAGCGCCTCCTCTGGTAGGTCGGGGCGCCTGTTTGGGGAGAATAGCGTATCCTTCCACACGCTACATCCCCCTGGCGAAACTCCTCACTGTCAGGTGAAAAGAAGCGGCTGGCGACTCCACATGTTAGTCTGGAGCCCTCCCCGAATCAGCAGAGGGGGTGGAGCAGCGACCGGGACGGCTCGGAAACGTGGGGTAATTGGCCAAGTATAATTTGGGAGAGAAAGGGGAAAAAAATCAACAACAAAAAAAAAGGTGAATAAGAGAGAGCGCACAATTAAAGCACCCCAAATAACAATCACTTTGAATAAAACAATACAGAGTGAGTGTTAGAAAAAAAAGACATCCACAGATAGAAACAGATGAAAAAGTAGGGGGGGGCTAACGGATAAGAATAGATATACTTAGAATTAAATTAAGTATGCCTTCTTTTCTTTTTTTTCTTTTCAATTTACCCCCTTTTTCTCCCCAATTGTATCTGGTCAATTACCCCACTCTTCTTTTTTTTTTGAGCCGTCCCGGTCGCTGCTCCACCCCCTCTCTGCCGATTCGGGGGGCTCCCCGACCGACAAGAGGAGGCGCTAGTGCAGCGACCAGGACAAATACCCACGTCCAACTTCCCACCCACAGACACGACTATTGTGTCTGTAGGGACGCCCGACCAAACCGGAGGTAACACGGGGATTCAACCCAGTGACCCCGTGTTGGTAGGCAACGGAATAGACCGCTACGCTAACCCAGACGCCCTTAAGTACTCTTTCAGATCAAACATCTCAAGATATGAGTGGAAAGTATTGTTCTTGCAACTGCATTTATAGCCGCCCCCCCCTTTTCTTTTCTTTTTTTACTCGAACGTAGCTTAACCATGTCTTGTGGTGTGCTACTTCAGGACACAAATATTAGTGGGACCACTACAGAAAATTGCAGGTGAACATTTAATATCCAGGATTTCACATTATAGACACAACCTCTGACTATCCTGCTAACAAACTGGCCACAGTTTCAAACATTGACCACACACGATCCAGCCATGTACTAGGTTTTGACTTAGTTTTTTCCTTTATCTATCTATGCTTTACTGGAGCAACAAAGGTTGTGCGAACTATTTCTTCCTTACAAAGTCAGCAAATTGTATTGCTCTAGGGCTAAATTTTGATGACGCGGTAAAATCCACACATGCAACAACACAATGTGCTGATTGGTAATTGAATTGGTGTCACTGCGTGATGTCGCTTGTCTATGAAATTACAATGGAACGAGTCAAGTTGGGGTGTTTCTACACATGTTTTATTGTACAACAAGATTGCAAAGAATTTGCAAAGCACACTCAGGAAGGCCAACAACCCCTCCAGTGGCAAAAACATCTAATACTGGTTATCAGCGGTATCAAAAGGTAGCAACACTGATGGAAAAAAGACACTACTATGATAACTCCAACCTTTTATTTTTTTATGATTTTTCATTGTTGCTTTAGGAAGTGACACAGTTAATGAAATACTGTAACTGTATTGGATCTCCAGAAGCAAACCATTACCATGCCTTCCATTCTCCCTTCAGTTTTATAGCAGATAACCAGATGAACCAGGCCAGCATGCTGTTTGTGGAGAACTGTGGCTCCCACATTGCCCGCCGCAACCTCTGCCGCAACTTCCTCCTGCACCTGGTCAGCATGCATGATTTCAACTTAGTGAGCATAGCCACCATCGACCGTGCTGTTGCGCGCCTTCGTCAGATCCAAGAGGAGCTGCCAGACACACAGGAGCTGGACCAGACAACAGGAGTAACCTGCAACGGCACTGCCATCCCCTCCAGTGGGGGAAAGCAGGGTAAGAGGACAAAAAGCGCCGTAACAGACTGATGGTGGTCGGATGGAAGGATGGCGATCACAAACATTTCTGTAATTTTGTAGGACCATTTCCAACCCCTTGGTGCTTAGTGGGAGGACTTTATCGTTGGGGGAGGGGCATCTGACTCGAACCAGACCAGTATACATAAAAACAAACTTGTAGGGACTTCAGGACTGAACCAAATATGAACTATATACAATGAATCACCCATATTCACACAAATTGGCACATTTCAGGAGTGGATAATCTAAGTTGAAGCAACTTTGCATTTGAAGTGATCTGCCATTGGGTGAGAGTGAACAAACTGGGAATTTTATGACACGGCACAACTGCCTTTGGTTTGTCATTGTACTAGATATCTGTATCATGACTACAGTAAGAATCTCTTATTGGTAACATTGTCACTCTTGATTAATTGTACGCATTCACAATAACCTTGTTGGCTCTTGTTACCCTTTTAGGTTATTTTAGCACTTGGTATTTGTATGTAGAGAATTGTTAACTTGAAAATGCAATCTGTTTTTATCCTTACTTCATCCACAGTCAGATGTAGATTCTTGTGTCTGAATCATTCTCAGATTATCTTTCCATTGAAGGAAGACTTTGCTTTTGGTTTTACACAGCAACAAATGATGTTAACCCGAGAGGGTTATGGTATTGAAAAAACGAGAACCTTACAGTAGAAATCTACACTCAGCATCCACGTTTTAAAGCGTACAAAGCCGATAAATCCTGTTTTCTTAAACCAAGTCGAGGTCCAAAAAGTGAGGTGGCTCCTTTGCTGGTGAGTTCCTAGGCAGTCAAGGTAAGGATAATCTGTTGTTATAAACCTGGTTCACAGGACAAACGCAATACATCACTGATTGGTGGGGCTCATCATCCCAAATCATGTGGCCTACACTAGTCATCACAGAGAACATGACACGAAAAGCTTTTCTAATGTTGTGTTTTACCAAGATTTAGTAAAACAACCGACAGCATCTTGCCTCATATAGGCTGCATAGAGTTGAATATGCACAAATGTATGGACATTTTCTGATCAAAGCCGGACCCTGTTACGCATTACCATTCAGTTGATGATGATGATACCCTCTTTTAACACTGCTTGTGAGTAGCTTATAAGTTACGGAAATTTTATACATTGTAATAATGTCCTATCTAGATGTACCCCATTGTGAATCCAATAATTGACAGATTGCGAAACATATCAGCCATTTTTTTTTCTTTTCTCAAAAGCATTGGATTGTTTATTTTTGATGTCAAACTTGGTTGTCTATCCTATTGGGCACACTTTATGCCAAAGGTGGTGATTTACAAAGTCCTTATTAGTTCTGCATTATTTTTTAGCTTCTTGTATCTTTTTAAATCATTCAATCATAAGAGAGGTAGTTATGTATCATTGTATGCACACAAACAGAAGGACACCGTTATTTAATCAGGCTTCCCTTGTGGAAAACCATGTTAACTATTTCCTTCTCCCTCGACCATTCTTACATGTCTTCCTTTGTCCTTTGGGAGACTCAACCACTTTGTCACTATTGTCAGAAAAAAAAAACCATGTTAAAAGTGGTGAACTTGTATAATTTGGATATGGGGTTTTTTATATTTAAAAATAAAACGCGTTTGACCTTGTTGATGGATATTTGAGCCGATTTAAATACCATGTTAGGATGCACATAAAAATATAAATTTGTCAGATCCCGTGGAGCTGCTGGGCTTGGCACTGATTGCATTCACTATGACAAAACTGTTCAGATATGAGCTCATCAACTTTAACTGACTTGCAATATAGAGATTGTTGTGTTTGACATGGATATTAACGTAGACTAAAATGTTCGCTTAATATGGATGTACACCACCGTGCCTAGTCACAATCGTTGAGCTCTAATGCTCAGAGATCATACATGGTTATACCCTGGACATGGAGGGCACAAAATTATGAAATTATGCACTTTCCCTTGGAGTCCATGGCAGAATAATCCCAATGTGTTTCTGAAGTCGGATGGGTCCGAACACAACGGCTTGTCAATACAAGTTTACGTCTGTCAGATAAAATTGATGGCTTAACCGGGGCAGTACTTTTTTCTTTTTTTTTACTCAGAACATGACCTGGACCTAGGATGATGGAACTGATTACTCTCAGAAATTAAAAAATCCAAGCATGTCAGCCTCTTCAAAGCAGTAAATCTATGCTTCGTTTCTACTTACTGAGGAAAAGGGCATTATGATCTACTACCTCAGAGTACATATGGGGCCATCAAAGACACGGACCCATGTAACGTAGGCGATACTTGGGGTCCAGTGTGTTAAACCTACAGAATGTTTTGAGTTGACAGGCCGGTGTTAGCCAACTAAACTCTGAGAAGCTGGAACGAGATGTTTTACTACAACACTGTCACCTTCAGTCTAACCCACACCTCCATCACTGTGCTCTGCATCTATACCCCTTTTATATCATTTATACATGGACACCTCCATCACTGTCCTCTACAGCTACACCCCTTTATATCCTTTATACATGGACACCTCCATCACTGTCCTCTACATCTACACCCCTTTATATCCTTTATACATGGACACCTCCATCACTGTCCTCTACATCTACACCCCTTTATAGTACATGGACATCTCCATGACTGTCCTCTACATCTACACCCCTTTATATCCTTTATACATGGACACCTCCATCACTGTCCTCTACATCTACACCCCTTTATACATGGACACCTCCATCACTGTCCTTTACATCTACACCCCTTTATATCCTTTATACATGGACACCTCCATCACTGTCCTCTACATCTACACCCCTTTATAGTACATGGACATCTCCATGACTGTCCTCTACATCTACACCCCTTTATATCCTTTATACATGGACACCTCCATCACTGTCCTCTACATCTACACCCCTTTATACATGGACACCTCCATCACTGTCCTTTACATCTACACCCCTTTATATCCTTTATACATGGACACCTCCATCACTATCCTCTACATCTACACCCCTTTATATCCTTTATACATGGACACCTCCATCACTGTCCTCTACATCGACACCCCTTTATACATGGACACCTCCATCACTGTCCTCTACATCGACACCCCTTTATATCCTTTATATATGGATACCTCCATCACTGTCCTCTACATCTACACCCCTTTATATCCTTTATACATGGACACCTCCATCACTGTCCTCTACATCTACACCCCTTTATACATGGACACCTCCATCACTGTCCTCTACATCGACACCCCTTTATACATGGACACCTCCATCACTGTCCTCTACATCGACACCCCTTTATAACCTTTATACATGGACACCTCCATCCCTGTCCTCTACATCTACACCCCTTTATATCTTTTATACATGGACACCTCCATCACTGTCCTCTACTCATTTTCACCTCTTTCAATATTTGAATGAGCAGTGAAAAGGCACAAAAAAAAGGTGTTTACTTTTTAAAGAAAAGGAGTTGAAATACACTGAATCCTTCACAGTTCTATAAGAGTGAGTGGTAAATCACTTGCTGACTAAAACTAAACGAAAAAGATACCAATTCAACTTTCGGCATTTGTTCTCAGCAGTCAGTGAGTGGGAATCATGCCCTCTGGGAACTCACGTGAGAAAGGGAAAGATGCAACATGCTGACTTTGCATTCGTCAGACAAGAGTCCTCAGAAGGAAGTCTCATAAATACTATAATGCCCCTCTAAAGCAAAGAACTATTATATATACTGTACTGCTTTTGAAATTTTTTTCAGTTGTTTGCTTGCTTTCATCATCCCTCAATATGTGTAATGGTGAAAACTTCATGCCCAGCAGTGTCTCTCATCCAAGTGACTGAAAAAAAAAAAATGTCCTGCCCCTGACCGGAAATTTTGTATTGCATTTGTATCAACTGGAGGACCTTTTTTTTTCTGAGAACAAAAACTTTTTGAGAACTAATAGCACTTTGGCCCAAACTGTGTCGGTCTGGGCGCGGCGTGACAGCCCAGTGGTTAGCACTGTTGCCTCACAGCAAGAAGGTCCTGCGTTCAAACCCCACACCGTCCCGGGTCCTTTCTGTGTGGATTTTGCATGTTCTCCCTGTGTTTACATGGGTTTCCTCCGGGTGCTCTGGTTTCCTCCCACCATCAAAAAGACATAGATGCTAGGGTTATTACTCCTGTCTGTGCTCCTGACCAAGGCAGTGGAAAGAAGGACTGGAGTTGGTCCCTGGGTGCTGCAGCTGCCCACTACTCCTATACAATAGGATGGGTTGAATGCAGAGAACAAATTCGTTGTAAGAATACGATGTCAAATAAAGGGGCTTGCTTTCTTTTGTGGTTATTCACATTCCAGTTCTTATTCCTTTTGTCGCTCTTTGCATGATTATCTCTGCTACTTGGTAAGCACTCATCTCACAAAAATAGGTTTTGGACAGTAGATGTGGTTTGTCTGAGGAATCACCACATCCACTGCAGCTGTATGGTTTCTCCCATGCCCGTGTACTTGGCCAGAATTTCTAGCCATAGTGAGTACACCTATACAGTCCCATCTCTAGTCTCCCACCTAACAGTTTGTGTTAAACTTAACTAGAATCCATCAGTTTTACATCCCTTCCACTCTTTGCTGTCCTAAAGACAGATACTGTGCCATAATCCAAAGCAGTAAAGGTCTGGGTTGTAAAGACACTAGTGTGAGCAGAGAGTGGATTGTGGTCTCACCAGAGCTGAAGTGGGTAAAAATAACATTTAAGTCCTCTTTCAAGAGAACCAACGTGAGAGCCCCAACAGAACTGAGTCCATGGACTGCGGAACACATTTCAAATTGGTTGGGCCCTTCACCCCCCGTCACCACCACCACCACACACACACAAAACGCCACCACCACAGAGGACACGCTAGTGCTGTGACCAGTACACATTTCTACATCTGGCTTCCCACCCACAGACACGGCCAATTGTCTGTAGTGATGCCCGACCAAACCGGAGGTAACACGGGGATTTGAACAGACGATCCCTGTGTTGGTAGGCAACGGACTAGACAGCCACGCCATCCGGACGCCCATTTATTGCTTTCTGATAGGCTGTGTGGGGGCACACAGGGGAGCTGTGTATGATAAAATAGATATATGGCCACTGATGGATTCGTATTATTTTCATATTTGAAGTTCAAAAGTAGGTAGGGCCCGGGCCCTGCTGGTTCCGTGGTCCATGATAATAACCTTCTCCATGATATACAATTGGTCCATTATTTTGAGTAAGAGTACTAATTTTGCTCAGAGGGGGTATATTTCTAATTCAGTTATTCGCTTTACCAGATAAAACTGCAGTTTCAGAGCACGAGCTATCCTGAGGGAAACTAGATGGCTCGATTAGTCTTTCACCCCTGTACCCAGGCCGGACGACCGATTTGCATGTCAGGACCGCTGCGGGCCTCCACCAGAGTTTCCTAATTTTGTTTAATTTAGGAACTACACCAATTTACCTGCAAACCAATATTAACATGTGCACTCCTGTTTGCCCTCATTGTTTTACCTCTGGTAGGTTACTGCATATACCCACTTAAAAAGGGCAAAGCTCTAGGCCTACACCTTTCTCTCACCTGGCCCCAAAATGATGGAATGAGCTACCATCTTCTGCCAGAGCTGTGGACTCACTTATTTCAGTTAAAAAAAGGCATAAAAGGTTTTAGCATTACCAGCTTGCCTTAATCCTTAGTTTGAAGTAAACTAAAACGCTGTTTAGACGGTCATTTCTGCACCCGTCTGATGTTTGACTGCCTCTGATGTGTTGGATACCACTGGTAAAGTTCCCTCTAAAATCTTCCCCCATAGTACTGACAGACAGGAGGCCATACCTCCTAATTTACATCCAACTTTCAAAAAGAAAATGTAAAACGCAAACAAGAGAAGGCACAGACGAAATTGAATGCTAAATGCCCATCACCAAAACGAAATGTAGAAATTAAAAGGAAACTTTTTCTACTTTGGGTAATTGAGTTGACTTTCATTTTGTCAACAATTGACCTTACCCAAAGCCCCCCCCCTTAGTTACTGTTGCTACGCCCGTCAAGCTTTCGAGGCGGAAGTAGCCGGAAAACATCAAAACACTACAGAAGAAATCTGCGCATTCCCGGAGAAAATAAGTGGTGTGTTTTGGAGTAATTCAATCTCAATGTCATCCCGTGCAAGGCAGAGGGGGGTGACGTGGCCATTGTAACTCTAGTTAATGGTCACGCTAATTTGCATATGAAACTGACCGTTGTTTTTGGTCATTGTGCAACTGTGCTGTTTATAAGGTTGGTGGACACCAGTCAGGTTAGACTGAAGAGGTCGCTTAAATGATGATGAAACGTTTCTCTCAGTTAACGTTGTCCAGATGAACTGAGTCAAATTTCTGTGATTTCCTTACCTGGATTATTGACCATGCATAAAGATCACTATTGGAATCTTTTTCATAATCCATTGTCAACATAATCGTATTATATAATCGCATTATGGTGTTGACTTTGGCCAGGCTATTCCGGGGGTTCTGTATGCACATTTCCATCTCTATCCTTCATCGCCCTTACCTGCTGCACATCCTTGCCAGCTCGGTCCCTCTGTCTAGCCAATTGGTACAAGTCCTTTTCTCCTTCCTTAGTGTCCAAGCTCTCATACAACTCACCATAGGCCTTTTCCTTCACCTTCGCCGCTTCTTTCTTCGCTTTCGTCGCATCTCCTTGTACTGCTATCTATCTCTGACTATCCATCTTCTTCTTTGCCAACCTCTTCCTCTGTATACTTTCCTGTACCCCCTCATTTCACCACCAAGTCTCCTTGTCTTCCTTTCTCTGGCCAGATGACACACCCAGTACCTTCCTAGCTGTCTCCCTCACTATTTCTGCAGTGGTTGTCCAGCCATCCAGCAACTCTTCACTACCACCCTGTGCCTGTCTTAACTCCTGCCTGAACTCCACACAACAGTCTTCCTTCTTCAACTTCCACCATTTGATCCTTGGCTCTGCCTTCACTCTCTTCCTCTTCTTGATCTCAAAAGTCCTCCTACAGACCACCATCCGATGCCGCCTAGCTACGTTCTCCCTTGTCACCACCTTGCAGTCTCCAATCCCTTCCAGATCGCGCCTCCTGCATAATTTATGGTCCACTTGTGTGCACTTTCCTCCACTCTTATACGTCACCCTGTGTTCCTCCCTCTTCTTGAAATACACTACCGTTCAAAAGTTTGGGATCACCCAAACAATTTTGTGTTTTCCATGAAAAGTCACACTTATTCACCACCATATGTTGTGAAATGAATAGAAAATAGAGTCAAGACATTGACAAGGTTAGAAATAATGATTTGTATTTGAAATAAGATTTTTTTTACATCAAACTTTGCTTTCGTCAAAGAATCCTCCATTTGCAGCAATTACAGCATTGCAGACCTTTGGCATTCTAGCTGTTAATTTGTTGAGGTAATCTGGAGAAATTGCACCCCACGCTTCCAGAAGCAGCTCCCACAAGTTGGATTGGTTGGATGGGCACTTCTTGCGTACCATACGGTCAAGCTGCTCCCACAACAGCTCAATGGGGTTCAGATCTGGTGACTGCGCTGGCCACTCCATTACCGATAGAATACCAGCTGCCTGCTTCTGATCTAAATAGTTCTTGCACAATTTGGAGGTGTGTTTAGGGTCATTGTCCTGTTGTAGGATGAAATTGGCTCCAATCAAGCGCTGTCCACTGGGTATGGCATGGCGTTGCAAAATGGAGTGATAGCCTTCCTTATTCAGAATCCCTTTTACCCTGTACAAATCTCCCACCTTACCAGCACCAAAGCAACCCCAGACCATCACATTACCTCCACCATGCTTAACAGATGGCGTCAGGCATTCTTCCAGCATCTTTTCATTTGTTCTGCGTCTCACAAACGTTCTTCTTTGTGATCCAAACACCTCAAACTTGGATTCATCCGTCCACAACACTTCTTTCCAGTCTTCCTCTGTCCAATGTCTGTGTTCTTTTGCCCATCTTAATCTTTTTCTTTTATTGGTCAGTCTCAGATATTGCTTTTTCTTTGCCACTCTGCCCTGAAGCCCAGAATCCCGCAGCCGCCTCTTCACTGTAGATGTTGACACTGGTGTTTTGCGGGTACTATTTAATGAAGATGCCAGTTGGGGACCTGTGAGGCGTCTGTTTCTCAAACTAGAGACTCTAATGTACTTATCTTCTTGCTCAGTTGTGCAACGCGGCCTCCCACTTCTTTTTCTACTCTGGTTAGAGCCTGTTTGTGCTGTCCTCTGAAGGGAGTAGTACACACCGGTGTAGGAAATCTTCAATTTCTTAGCAATTTCTCGCATGGAATAGCCTTCATTTCTAAGAACAAGAATAGACTGTCGAGTTTCAGATGAAAGTTCTCTTTTTCTGGCCATTTTGAGCGTTTAATTGACCCCACAAATGTGATGCTCCAGAAACTCAATCTGCTCAAAGGAAGGTCAGTTTTGTAGCTTCTGTACCGAGCTAAACTGTTTTCAGATGTGTGAACATGATTGCACAAGGGTTTTCTAATCATCAATTAGCCTTCTGAGCCAATGAGCAAACACATTGTACCATTAGAACACTGGAGTGATAGTTGCTTGAAATGGACCTCTATACACCTATGTAGATATTGCACCAAAAACCAGACATTTGCAGCTAGAATAGTCATTTACCACATTAGCAATGTATAGAGTGTATTTCTTTAAAGTTAAGACTAGTTTAAAGTTATCTTCATTGAAAAGTACAGTGCTTTTCCTTCAAAAATATGGACATTTCAATGTGATCCCAAACTTTTGAACGGTAGTGTATGTATTCACCACAGCATGCCATCCTTTTCGCAAAATCCACCACCATCTGTCCTTCCACATTCCTCTCCTTGTCACCATACCTGCCCATCACCTCCTCATCACTGCTGTTCCCTTCACCAACATGCCCATTGAAGTCTGCTCCAATCACCACTCTCTCCTCCTTGGGTACCCTCTCTACCACTTCATCCAACTCACTCCAGAATTCTTCTTTCTCTTCCATCTCACGCCCAACTTGCGGAGCATATGCGCTGATAACATCATCACCACTCCTTCGATTTCCAGCTTCATACTCATCACCCTGTCCGACACTTTCTTCACCTCCAACAAACTCCTGATATACTCTTCCTCCAAAATTACCCCTACCCTATTTCTTCTCCCATCTGCACCATGGTAGAAAACTTTGAACCCACCTCAAGGAAAACAGGATATGGGGTTAATAAAAGGTGTAGAACCTGTTGTGATCACGCCTAAATCTGACTATAGGCCCTGTCAAAAACAAGAAGCGATTGATGGCATTACACCCGTTTAAAATTCTCTCCTCACTGCTGGCGTAATAGTTCCCTACGAGGACTCTGCTGTGCGCACACCTGTCAAAAAGATCAGAGATGCGGGTCAGCCAGACGAGTGGAGATTTGTATGCCCACCAGACTATGCAAGTGAACTGGGGTAATAGCGTTTCAGCCCCATTTCGGGTTAGCAATGGTGTCACACGGGGGAATTAGGACTATTGGTATGGCTGCCTTCTTATAAGATACCGATTTGTTCCTTTTATGTTATTTTATTGTGTTTATGTATTGTCTAGGGTTTGTCTTTTACCAATGGTTCTTATCTTTTGTCTTCATCTGTTATGGACCCCGAGTCTGCAATAAAGTTTCGAGTTGCGTTGAGAACATGAACACATTAATAAACAACTTGTACACGAACGTGAACAGTCCCAGAATCCCTTGCGCTTCCCCAAGTGCGTAGCCGCCAGTCCAGTGACCGTCTCCTCCGGTCGCTACGCATCATGTTTTATATTAATCAGCCATAATTGTGACACACCTTGTTCCTTGTTGTGCATACATACTTTACCTCCAGTATTCTATTCATTATTCCATTTATATCTTTTCTGTGTGTGTGTGTGTGTTGTGCTTCTTCTTTTTTGTGAGTGACATATTGTAAGTACTAGAAACTGCTGTAAAACGGAGTCAAATTCCTCAAATGCATAAGCACACTTGGCCAATTTAGATGATTGTGCTTCTGAGAAAGAAGAACCGCTCTCGTTTTCTCGCTGCCACATGGTAGGTATCGTCTTTTCTACACTCGACTATTCTGGGCTTTTCATGACTCGGTTCGCGCGCGCGATTCAAACTTGTTCAAGCCTGGTTCGAGTTAACGTCGGCTGCCCACGTCCTGATGCCTGCTCAGAAATCCCCAAGAATATCGGAAGCGGTTGAATCAGTTCAGTTGGACACAACGTTTATTGAGAGAGAGACGTTTCATCCCTCTTCCAGGTGTCCTCGTCAGTCTCAAGTGACTGCGGGTATCCCCCCCATATACAATGCGATAACCCCCCGAAAACAACGCTGTGTCGACTACACACACGGCTGCATAGTGTTAGTGGGACGGCTTGAACCTTGAGCGGAAGTCGGAAGTTAATTCAAACGTTTTTTTGTTTTTTTTTGTCCACTTAAACGCAGATTTCATCAACGGCGTTGGTTGAATACCGCCCCGCCCCGCCCCCTCAGGCATCTACACGAATTCAATCTGTTATCTTCATGTCTGCCATTGACTTGCACACGCTTCAATAACGTGCTGGCATACGGACGCCCGGCGAAATGTGAAGTTAGAGAAGCCGCCGTGCGCCCAAGCGGCAAAACCCGAGTTAACAGCGGGGCGGTTTTTTATTTTATTTTATTTTTATTTTTGCCCCGTCTGCAGTGCGAAAGAAACTAAACAGAAGCAAAGCAGTCTACGGCAAGCGCGTCCCCAAGCGCAAGTACGCCAACGGATGAAATCATTTTTATCACAACCGAGTCGCCGTGACAACGAGACGACCTCAGCCCTGCCTCATGAAGACGCCCGGAGACGCCTCAGCGGGCTGCGCTAACGCAGAACACCGACCTCGCAGCCTCGGTATCAAACTTGCGCCCATTTTCCTACGCGCCTCGGGTAAAGTGAGAGGCGAAGAAAGGCTCGATCGATTCGTGGGGAAGAGGACGTCGGTGCGAGATTCGTGCACCGGTCCCAGCGGACATGGCTCGCCAGAGGGGGGAGGTGGACACGGGTTATATCCGGCTGTATTCAGTGTGACGGAGAGAAGGAGGTTAAATCACTCCACCTCGGACGGTCTGCGAGAGATCAGCGAGTCTAACCCAGCGTTTCCAGTCAAAGGGGTCTTTCCAGTGTTGCTGAAGAAATGCCATGTGACGTCCGCAGGTGAGGCGTCTTTCTGTTTTGATGCCGTCAGCATCCCTCATCAGCTCCCCCTGACCACCACGTGCACACAAAGCGGGCTACATAGCTACGCTCGAAAACATTACATTTGAATTTGTATGCCCACGTGTGTCCATAATATTTTTTAATCTTCTCCCCAAAGAAGGGGAAACCTCACATCCCAGCTCCCAGCAGCTAGCGTACGACCGCTCAGCAACGAAAAGGAAGGAGCCAAGTGACAGAGATGAGTTCGACGAAGCGTCTAAGAGACGGAGACCCGGCTCAGCTTCGGAGGACATCTGCGATCAAGTCCATCGTCAACGATTTGGGCAAAGTGCACCAAGCTGTACTGCGGTCCAGGCTAAAGAGAGACACGGGAGAAGCAGGCTGAGCCGCTCTCACAGACTGAGGCAAACACAGGGGAAGGGAGGCTTGGGAAGCCGCCGTGACTGGAGATGTGCACCGACTGCTCATGCAGAACCTCATGAGACTCACCCCCTCGCGTCTTCTTGCAGTCCTCACACAGGTAGACGCACTTTTTATATTCCTATCAAATGGTTTTCCCTTTTTTTTGTCTTTTTTATCAAAGGACGTTGAATGAATTGCCCCTTTCCTTGCCTGTCTTGGTGGTTGTGCTTTTATTCTGTCTAGATCGAGACAGCGAGGATGTCCTATGGACAGACAAGTACGGTCCTCAGCATTCAAGCGAGGTCATCGGTAACTCTGCTTCAGTGAATAAACTCCACAGGTGACTTAAATAGATACATAACCCGCCCATGAATTGGAGTTGAAATTGGAATTAAGAATTATTCATAGCCTCTTGTGACGTGTATTTGAAATGCAGTTGGTTGAAGAAATGGAAACTGAAAGCTGACAGCAGTGAGATGAGAAAACAGCTGGAAAGGACGCATGAAGAAAACAGCAATGGTGTGAACTGAATTTATCTTGCATCTGTTTGTCTCACATAACTTGCAGTAATATTTCATCTTTAGTGTCCAATGCCAACTACCAAGGGTTCAATGTTTTCTGAGCCATTAAGATATGAGCCATTGACAGATTTATTTATAATGAAGTTGCTTATTTTGAGAACCTAAATGACACGTTTTTTTTATCATTATCGAGCTTTGGCCGCCAGTCATAAGGGGACATAGAATTTGCCAAGTTTGGAAACACTGAAAAGGTTTTTTTTTTAGGATCTCCTCCTATGTAACTGCTCCTTGACTTGACGCGTGGTTTTGCTCTGCAGACTCGTGGGACTGTGGGGACTTCCAGGGGGAGACTGGCTTGGTGGAGGAGAGAGGGGAGCGTCACTGTAATACCATGCTGCTCACAGGCCCTCCGGGGGTCGGCAAGACGGCCTCGGTGTACGCCTGTGCACAGGAGCTGGGTTTCAAGGTTAGTGTTCAAGAAAATTAGAGTGTTGTGTTGTACTTGTGTAACACTAAAAGGCAAAGGCAATTTCCCAGATGCATGCTTCAGTCTTCATATTGTATAGAGTTATTTGGCTCTTCCTCCAGTCATTATTGAAACAAAAAACACTTGGCTTAGTTGAATAATTTAGCCGCCGTGTGGCGGAGCCTCTGGTTCCTTGGCCTTAGTTGGCAGCCAATACCTGCCAATACAACAGCTTCTGATAGGAACAAATGAAAGCTTAGTTGTGGGTTCTCTCAGTCCTACATCTGCTGGTCCCTCTAGGAGAGCCATATGGCCTCAAGGGCCCGACAATACGAGAAGGCTGCAACATTTCTATGGTGCAGTTTAAATACTAGGGTGTAACTGAGTCTTGCCCCGAGAGAGACTGCTTCTCATTTGTTCTGTGACCGTTTGTCATTTTGTTTGGGGAATTTCTTTGCGTTACGCAAACACACAGTCTGCGTGTATTTAAGGTGCACTTAATTTTGTTCTACAAGTGCTGTTCCAGTGAGTTCTCCCTGATTAAAATAGCGGCACTTCTGGACTGAATTTCCATGCGTTTTTGGGATGCTTTGTCACCATCTGATTAGCATTTGATTATTTTACTGTTTCTAGGTATTTAATTCCACTACTTTTTTTACATCTCTTTATGCTTTTAATTTTTTTTTCTTATTTTGTGTTTCTTATTTAATGTCCTGACCAGGGCAGTGGAGGGAGGGGCTGGAGTTGGTCCCCGGGTGCTGCGGCTGCCCACTGCTCCTATACAGTGGGATGGGTTGGCTGCGGAGGACGAATTTCATTGTAACCTGTACAATGACAAAATAAAGTGGCTTTCTTCTTTATTCATATGGGCATTATGCAAACACATCAGCGGTCTTAATAACTTTCATAGCGTATAACCAAACCAGCGGCGCGGTGGTTAGCGCAGTTGCCTCACAGCAAGAAGGTCCTGGGTTCGAGCTCCGGGGTAGTCCAACCTTGGGGGTCGTCTCGGGTCGTCCTGTGTGTGGAGTTTGCATGCTCTCCCCGTGTCTGTGTGGGTTTCCTCTGGGTGCTCCGGTTTCCTCCCACAGTCCAAATACATGTAGGCCAGGTGAATCGGCTGTACTAAATTGCCCCTAGGTGTGTGTGTGTGTGGGGGGGGGACATGGGCCCTGTGATGGACTGGGGCTTTTCCAGGGTGTCTCCCTGCCTGCCGCCCAATGATTGCTGGAATAGGCTCCAGCATCCCCGCGACCCTGAGTAAGGATAAGCAGTTTGGATAATGAATGAATATTTAATGTCATTTCATACCTTATGTAAAACACTTTGAACTGCCTTTGTGTATGAAATGTGCTGCACAGATGAACTTCTCTATGTGGAGCGAGAGAGCTGACCTCTCTGACCGGATAGAAACTGTCCTAACGACCTTATTACCAGTGTGTGTACCCAGCACCACAGAAAGCTCACTCAAAATAAGTTCTGACTGTTGTTTCTTGAGGGTCCAACAAATTGGTTATCAAATTAACACACCATGAGGTGTAAAACTGTGTTTTAAAATTATTCAATTCAATGGCAAGGTAGTCTACGTAGTGGCAAAAATGCCAGCATATGTTTGCATCAGCGTGCACTTGGATTCCAGATGCACTTTGAAATGATTCATAAACACATGATGTGGCTTGTTTATTTTCTGCTCTTGAACGTGCAGCGTTTTTAGCCATGTGTGTTCTGTTAATGGCTGATTTCAGATGGGGCTATACACCAAAGTGCCATTCAACCTAACTTACACTGGAATGAAACTGTAGAGTTTATTCCAATTTATTCTGTTATCTGGGGGTCCAGGTAGCGTGGCGGTCTATTCCGTTGCCTACCAACATGGGGATCGCCAGTTCAAATCCCCGTGTTACCTCCAGCTTGGTTGGGCGTCCCTACAGACACAATTGGCCGTGTCTACAAGTGGGAAGCTGGATGTGGGTATGTGTCCTGGTCGCTGCACTAGCGCCTCCTCTGGTCAGTCGGGGCCCCTTTTCAGGGGGGAGGGGGAACTGGGGGGAATAGCGTGATCCTCCCACGTGGCACGTGCTACATCTCCCTGGCGAAACTCCTCACTGTCAGATGAAAAGAAGCAGCTGGTGACTCCACATGTATTGGAGATGGCATGTGGTGGTCTACAGCCCTCCCCAGATCAGCAGAGGTGGTGGAGCAATGATTGGGACAGCTTGGAAGAGTGGGGTAATTGGCCGGATACAATTGGGGGGGGGGTATTCTTTTATCTTTATTTCTTTATTGAGTTTTCTTTTAGACACTCCCTTAGCAGCATTAGTGAATGGGTAGTAGAAGGAAAAGACTTCTGCGAAAAAATTGTCACATCAGTTAAAATAATCCTAAATAATGACCCACCCTTCATGTCCAAGGTGTTTGAGGTGAACTGCTCCTCCCAGCGCAGCGGCCGTAATGTTCTGTCCCAGCTGAGGGAGGCTACCCAGTCCCACCTGGTGGGGGCTTCTGATAAAGACCCCCTCAGACCGGCCTACTTCAAACACTTCAAAGCCAACGGCTGCACGGCTAAATTGGACCCGCTACCCAGTAAGATGTTGCTGATTTTAAAATGGGACTTCTCCAATTTCAAATATTTGTGCAAATTGTCTATTCATGTGTCGGTGACAGGTCGGCAAAAAAGGTTGAATTTTAAATAAACGAGGTTTTAATTTAGAAGGATAGACTGTATTGTAGGCTTCTTTTTGGTTTGGGGTAGTTAAAACATTTTAAGAAGGGGCGTCCGGATAGTGAGGTGGTCTATTCCGTTTCCTACCAACATGGGGATCGCCTGTTCAAATCCCCGTGTTTCCTCCGGCTTGGTCAGGCGTCCCTACAGACATAATTGGCCATATCTGCGGGTGGGAAGCTGGATGTGGGTATATGTCCTGGTTGCTGCACTAGCGCCTCCTCTGGTCAGTCGGGGTGCCTGTTTGGGGGGAGGCAGAACTGGGGGGAATAGCATGATCCTCCCACGCGCTTCATCTCCCTGGCGAAATTCCTCACTGTCAGGTGAAAAGAAGCAGCTGTCGACTCCACCTGTATCGGAAGAGGCATGTGGTAGTGTGCAGCCCTCCCCGGATTGGCAGAGGGGGTGGAGCAGCGACCGGGACAACTCGGAAGAGTGGGGTAATTGGCCAGATACAATTGGGGAGAAAAAAAGGCGGGGGGGTCCGAAAAAGAAAAACCATTTTAAGAAGAATTTTACTCTTTCGACTTTTCATACAACAGGAAAATCTACCTCTTCCACAAATACACTCCCCACCTCAAAAAAAAGACCAGCGCAGAAACTTGGCCGTCCACAACACAAAAGAAAGCCAAGTCCAGCAACTGTTACTTTGGCAAACTTCTTCAAGACAAAGGCCAAAGCAGACCTCTTCCTGTTTGGTGGCCTCTCATCTAAACATCCAGTGAGCAAGAAGCTGCACAACCCGTCACCTGGCAGCACAGATGAGGCAGTGTCTCGGAGCAAAACCACAGCCATGTCACTCATTCTCTTTGAGGAGGTAACCATTGTTGTGCCTTAAACCCTATACAGTATTCAAATGCTTTGCACGACACCATAGCTGTGTTTAAACCCCGTTAATTGTCCTTAATTTAGCTGCCGTCTCCCACAGGTCGACGTCGTATTTGATGATGATGTAGGATTCTTCACAGCCATCAAGACTTTCATGAAAACTACAAAGAGGCCTGTCATTCTAACCACCAACGGTAAACTGTTCAAAGAAGCAATTAAGTGTGTGACTGTTTGAGAATAAGGGAGGTTAGGAATTTAACAGTGTAAGGTGAGGCGTGACCCAAGAGCTGTAATCTCTTCTTCAGATCCTTTCTTCAGAGAGCGGTTTGACAGCAGCTTGGATGAAATCATTTTCAAAACGCCACCAGTGGTAAGTGATGCCTGCACTGCTGAATGCTCATTCATCTTCACTGTGTATGTTTAGGTGCATGTACAGCGTCTTGTCATTCAATGGATTTAATTTGGGGGGGGGGGGCATTGCTTTCAGTGCAGTCCTCAGACATATCAAAAGGCTTGAATCATCTGAGAGCAACCGTTACAGATTTTGTCAAAACATGTCTACTTCTAGGCAAATGTCTGCAGTTACCTGCAGTTGGTTTGTTTGGCTGAAGACGTGAGGATGGAGTTGGCTGACATTACCGGCCTCCTGAGGTTGTCCAAAGGAGACATCAGACGCTCTCTACTTCAGCTCCAGCTCTGGGTGCACAGCGGTGGGGGACAGATGTTTCAGAAGAGAGTCTTACCCACCAAACTTGCTGCTGTGCACCGTAAGACACTTTCAGACAAATGTCAGTTAAACCCCCTCAAATGTGAATTGAAGATGGGGCGCCCGGGTAGTGTATGGGTATGTGTCCTGGTTGCTGCACTAGCACCTCCTCTGGTCGGTCGGGGCACCTGTTCGGGGGGGAGGGGGAACTGGGGGGAATAGTGTGATCCTCCCACACGCTACGTCCCCCTGGCGAAACTCATCACTGTCAGGTGAAAAGAAGCAGCTGGCGACTCCACATGTATCGGAGGAGGCATGTGGTAGTCTGAAGCCCTCCCCGATTCGGCAGAGGGGGTGGAGCAGTGACCGGGACGGCTCGGAAGAATGGGGTAATTGGCCAGGTACAATTGGGGAGAAAAGGGGGGGGAGCAAATCAAAAAAAAAATCATTTGAAGATTAAGTGAATGATAAAGACAATCATGACAGTTTTGACCAATCCATGATGTTGGTTTGAAATCATCCGGGTTTTCTATTCTAGGCTCCAGTGATGATGAATTGGGAGTCTATTCAGACTCCCATCTTCCTCCCTGCAGTGCTGGCTGCACTGCCTGCATGTTGGGTCTCAACACTGTGACCCACCAGCGCCTTTTAAATCTGCTAAAGGCAAGCATTAATGTTTGTTACCTTATGTGCACTCTTAAAACCTTTTGGTCCAAAGACGGATCGTCTTCATTTTCAACTTTTTATTGTTTCTTTGGATTTTTCTATCAGTCTTGGACTGTATCAGACATGAACGAGTTTCTGAAAATCCTAGCGGAGAGCTGGAGAAGAGGTGCACCTCTGCTGTATTCCAACCTGGAGCTCCTTCTCAATGTATCAGTTGGTACCTGTGGAGAGTCGGCCAACAACCCAGATGAAGGGCCTCCTTTTGTGCTACACGGTAAACCAGTACCCCGCGAGATCAAGCCTCAAATCCAAGATGCAGCAACAAAAATCAACAAATCTGCAGGGAACTCCAGGCTGAGCAGAAGGAAGTATACGTCAATGGTGCTTGACACCAAATCTTCCCCTAATGTTATACTCAAACCAGACAACACCTCATTGAAGGCGACCCCTTTGAGAACCCCCAGTTCAAATGACAACACTGAGCAAAATGCAAACAAACTGGCAACTCGGTGTTTGTATGCCTTAACTGATATCGTCGACCTGATGTCATACCTCGATGCAACAGCGCCAACTCCAGAACCACATGTATCTGGCCCGTGTAGATCAGAGGAGATTGTCTGGACTGGAGCAGAGATCAAAGATGGCTTCCTGGATGAGATGAGCAAGGGGGAGGAGGAAAGGAGGTGTAGGCAAGAAGGGCTTTTGGAGGTCCAGGCAACTGTTGAGGGCTTTGGATTTCGCCAGTGCTGGAGGAGAGTGTCTGAGGTGTGGACCGAAGCTGAGCGATACAGACAGGAATTAGAGGAGGAAAAGTGGGAACGGCTTGTGGAAAGATTGACTTTTCCAGTCTCCTCCCCAGGAAAGAGTTTCAACTTTAGTTTTCAGCCCCCGTGTAAGCCAAGGTGGGTTTATTCTCCAATGCACCATCGAAATTAAGAACTGATCAATGTTCTTATCTGTTGGTCTAGCATTACATTAACTTTTCTATCACTGCTAGGAGTAGCATAATAAATCAATACACAGCATGACCATGAAACTGATCACTCAGTGTTTTTTTTTTTTTTTTCCTGGGTATTTAAGCTCGACAGGTTAATGCATGAACTTGTCATTACAATGAGTTTTGGCGGGATTCTCTGCCTTCATCTGCCATCCTAATCAATTGCATGTTTTCATACAACACATTGAATTGTCAAGACGGGTATCTTTATTTATTTTTTACGTTTTTCTTATTTGTCGGTCTTGCTTTTTATTACATAGCACAGGAAAGAGTGAAGAAAGAGGGGAAGACATGCAACAGGTGCTGGATTTGATCTTGAACAATGTGTGCGGAATAAAATAGTCAACGACATGAATTGAAAAGTTACAGAGGTTCTTCAAATCAATATGTGCACAGAGAGGTTCACACCACAGAGTATCCCTGCATCTTCTAACTAGACAAAGGGTGCTGGCTCAGTCTATGTAGGGGGGACTATGCCTTGATTACAGTCACAAGAAATACTGACATTCACAAGAATCGTTAAACAATACTGTGTTTCTTAAAATGTTGAGTTGTCATCAAGAATCTTCATGTATGTTCAGTGGAATATACTGGAGCTCGTGCATAGTGGACTACAACTAAAATGTTGGTTAGTGGATTACATAAATGGTGGAGTGTCATTTCTCACAGTGCCATGAAGAATCATTTGTGGGTAGGTTTTGCTTCCAATTCAACATGACACCAGCTACTTCCACCAATTTCTCCTTTGTGTGTTTGAATGTGCGTATTAATGAAATGAGATGGTGTTGGGTTTGAAAAAGAATTTGCATAAAAATTACTTATGGCATGTGGTTGACTAGCTCTAATTTACAATATTGCACTTGGCTGTGAGCCATTGTCAAATCACTGGGACCACTTGTAATGGTTAACTTGGACATCATCCAATGGTTAAATTCTGTATCTCTATATAATATTCTTTAAATGTCCTTCCAGTGTGGTCCAGAGGAGGTATGAGCTGAGCATGAAGGCCCTCCAAAGCAGGTCCTTCAGCATGTTTGGGAACAGGCGAGCCGTCTGTGTCGACTACATGCCCACGCTTCGCTCCATCTGCCGCTGTGAGAAGACACGGCAGCAGGGAGCGCCGACAGCCAGGTGAGAATGAGGGGGTGAAGCAGGGGCAGGTTGTTTATTTTCCCCTACAGCAAATGATTTGCCTTCAATATGAATATTGAACTGTTGAATAATCCCTGAAGAACTGGAACGCACCAGTCACCTCTGGGTTGTCATTTCTTTTTTTCTTCCCCCCTTTTCTCCCCAATTGTGTCTGGTTGATTACCCACTCTTCCGAGCCATCACAGTCACTGCTCCACTCCCTTTTGCTGATCTGGGTAGGGCTGCAGACTACCACATGCCTCCTCTGATACATGTGTTGCCAGCCACTTCTTTTCACCTGACAGTGAGGAGTTTCGCCAGGGGGATGTAGCACGTGGGAGGATCATGCTGTTCCCCCTCCCCCCTGAACAGGCGCCCCGAACGATCAGAAGAGGCGCTAGTGCAGTGACCAGCTTCCCACCCACAGACACGGCCAATTGTGTGTAGGGACGTCCGTCCAAGCTGGAGGTAACATGGGGATTCGAATCAGTGATCCCTGTGTTGGTAGGCAATGGAATAGACCACTACACTACCTGGACATGCATTTCTTTGCTTTTAATTCATAGTTCCTCTGGTCATTGTGCTGATGTTTCAGCTACAACTGTGAGTAACTTGTGACCTGAGGAATTGTGAATTAAAAATCAATAAGGAAAACCCAGAGGTGATTTGTTTTTTCAGTAATGAGGTGGCACCCTCAACTTCTTCAAAGTCACAGAAAGTTGAATCAGTTTGAACACAACGTTTATTGGAGAAACCTTTCATCACTCATCTAAACTGACTGCAGGTATCCCCACCCTTATAAACAATACAGTGACATAACGATTGGTTTCATATACAAATTGCCATGACCATTAACTAGAGTTACAATGGCCATGTGTACTATTCAGGGATTGGGGAATGGTTGCAATCACAGCATTGTAAGATGGCAACAGATGTACTCTTAACCCCCCCTTCGGTTCAGGGATGGTCATTCCCTCTTCACATAGATGGCCTCTTTGACTCCCCGTCCAAATCAACATTCCTCCCTATCAAGGATGTGCACATCTTCATCCTTGAAAGAGTGGCCACTGGCCTGTAGATGGGTGTAGACTGCAGCATCCTGGCCTGACGTGTTAGCTCTTCTGTGTTGTGCTATCCTCTTGGCCAGTGTGTGTTTGGTTTCCCTGATGTACAAGTCACGGCAAGCTTACCAGCACTTAACAGCATACACCTTATTGCTCTGTTTGTGCGGGGGGAACCTAATCTTTCAGGCGGACCAATTTCTGGCACAGCGTGTTTTGGGGTTTGAAAGCAACTGAGACGCGGTGTTTGAAAAATACTCATCTCAACTGTTCCTACATTCCTGCCACAGAGTCAGCACCTCCAAGTCTGAGGCCATGGTTCTCTACCGGACAATGGTGGATTGCTCCCTCCGGGTTGGAGATGACTTGTTTCCTCAAGTGAAGGAGTTCAGTATCTCGGGGTCTTGTTCACAAGTGAGGGTAGGATGGAGCGGGAGATTGACAGGCAGATTGGTGCAGCATCAGCAATAATGCAGACAACGTACCAGACTGTTGTGGTGAAGAGAGAGCTGAGCCAGAAGGCAAAGCTCTTAATCTACCAGTCAATCTTCATTCCAACCCTCACCTATGCTCATGAGCTTTGGGTAGTGACCGAAAGGGCGAGGTCACGGATACAAGTGACTGAAATGAGTTTCCTCTGTAGGGTGTCTGGGCTCAGCCTTAGGGATAGGGTGAGGAGCTCAGACATCTGGAGGGAGCTTGGAGTAGAGCTGCTGCTCCTTCGCGTCGAAAGGAGCCATTGAGGTGGTTCGGGCATCTGATTAGGTTGCCTGCTGGGCGCCTTCCTTTGGAGGTTTTCCGGGCACGTCCAACTGGGAGGAGACCCTGGGGTAGTCCCAGAACTTGCTGGAGGGACTACATATCCAACCTGGCCTGGGAATGCCTTGGGATCCCTCAGGAGCTGGAGGGCATTGCTGGGGAGAGGGACATCTGGCGTGCCCCACTTAGCTTGCTGCCACCGCGACCTGACCCCAGAGAAGCGGCTGAAGATGAGATGAGAACTGTTCCGACACTCCTGCCACATACAGAATCACCACTGGTTTACACTTAGGCAGCTGTTGTCCTTCTCTTCTGTTCGATCGGCTGGTGCACTATTTGAGCATCTTCCTGGCTTTGAAAAATGCCCAGTTAGGATAACCACACTTAACCAGGGCCTGTTTAATGTGGGATTTCTCCCCTTCCCTGGCCGGTGTCGGTGGGGATGTTGTCAGCTCGGTGATAGTGTCCTGATGACTCCTAGTTTGTGCTCCAGTGGATGATGAGAGTCAAACCTTAAGTACTGATCAGTATGTGTTGATTTACAGTAAACATCACTGCAGTCAGTTGAGATGGAAGTCACTTAGATGAGTGATGAAACGTTTCTCTCAAACGTGTCGAGATGAACCGATTTAACTTTCAGTGATTTTCTTACCTGGATTATTGAGCATGTGTAAAGACATTCTTCAGAGATTCTACTAATTTTTAAAGCTGAGCGTTTAAATCCTGCAAAGTGCACGGTATTCCTTTCCATTATACTGTTGGTTTCATATGTACACTTAGTACTTGTTCATCAGTGATCGAATTGCAATACACATTTTTCTTTTGATCGATCAAAATGAGCCCATATAGTGTACATTTTCACACCAAGGTAGGCAGCATAATTGTACAGTGGTACTTGCATCTAAACCAGAGCCATTTTTCAATTTGCCAGCCTCACTAGTTTCTTTTGATAATATACTCAGAGACCATTGATGTACTTAAAGCTGAATGTATTCTAAAACTTAACTCAATGAACTTCAATATTAAAATGTCCCTTTGACAGTTTTTTTTAACTACTTGTTACCATCTTTTTGTGATCCAGGTCTTCCAGTTACCCCAGTATTCACCTGGGCCTCTCAAAGTCAACTGTTCAGCTCCTAGCAGAAGATTTCCCATAGATGTCGCTCGACGGGAGATAGAACCCATTGTACACAACCGCCTCCGTTCTCTTCGACTTGGGTCAATATTTATTTTGCTGTACATTCCTGTCAACTGTATTCTTAATTATTTATTCTTATCATGGATGTGTACTGAGCTTTCTATACCAAAAAAACCCCTAAAAAAATAAAAACTTTAACTGAGTTTGTGTAAAATTATTCAAGGTATTCTGAGTTTGAGGTATGGGAAAGTTTACTTTAGTACAGACATGGGTGATGGGAAAAATCGGCTCAATCACTTTCGTAATCCAGAGCTTTTTATTCACACAAGTGAGGGGGGAAAAGACCTTGCTCAAGACTGGAGAGGGCCAACTATTACTTCTAGGATAATTTTCTAATATCATCCTTATATGGAACCAAAACCAAACAACAAAGAATCCTCGTTCTCTGTAACCACAGAATAGCTATAAATGCAAAGTGTTTTCATAACAATTACACTGTACAATTAATTTACCATCACCGCTCCAAGATAAGTTTTTATTTTGAATGAATTCCTCCCCACCGTCAGTAGCATCCATGAACAACTCACTAGTGCTTTGTGATAAAGTGCATTAAATCTCATTCACTAATTCAATGTCACTTTAAGCACTGAATCTTGTTCATGGACAGGCCTGGGGAGGCTTTTCAGTATGTACAGAGTGACAAAAATCATAAAAATCGCCAAGCAGCTGACTCAAAAGCATAAGTGTGGTTGTCCAGTCGCTGGCTGTGTACAGGAACATAAATCAAATCCATGCTCAGGCTAACTAGAAGTGTCACATAGCAGTTCGTAAAAGGCTACACCCTGGAGCAGGGCATCGCACAGTTCCTCGCCTCCTTTTCCTTTGCCCATCTGGAAAGCACTTCTGTATTTAACCAGCAGCCCTTGGGGGAATTTTAACCGGGGCAGATTCTGTGTGACTGACTCCGTCATCATCTGACGCACTGTCTCTGCCCCACTGGTCCGTGACTCGCCCACAATCAGTCCAAAGTGCCGCCCCACAGCCAGACGCATCATGTTCAGAACTCTGGGAAGGAGGGAAGAGAATGAGGGGATTCAGTTTCTGTCTCAAGTTATTCCACGACCCATCACTTAATCAGGGGCAACTGAGAATTCCTTGGGGAGAACTGGGTCAATGTAGCAGCAGTATACAATGACAGTATGACTTATTTGTGTGTAAGCTATAGCCACAGAAAAGGTATAGACGGACAGAAGTGCAAAATACTGAGTGCACTTTTGAAAGTATTTAGGCCAAACACATTTGACAGAGCATATGTGTTGTGACTATGCTTTGGCTATGTGTGTTGTGTAGTATTTCCACTTTTTTTTTTCACCTGGGAGGGGTGTTGCAGTCTGGTTGAGGGTATCTGGGCTCCAGTAAGGCAAACAGCATGGCCTCCACTGTCCGCAGGTGGGCGAAGACAGGAAACAGAGAAGTGTTCTGGAAGGATAAGGTGGTCTTCTCCACAATGTAGAAGTCAGCTGAAGGCATGACCGACAATACTGAGGTGATCTGGTGGGGGGGGGGGGACACTGGGTTATACCACTAGAAGTGTGATTTTGCATCCCCGTAGATGCAAAGTAGGGGTCTCTAGCACAACTTCACCGACTTCCAAGGGTATGGAGAAGGGAAAAAGTCTAAAGATGTCAAAACTTCAGCAACACTACAAACCACAGTATGTTGGTTTAACAAAGTTGTTCTATATACTAAAAGTGATTTTGCATCCCTAGAATGAAAACATACAAGGATAAATGCAATATTGCCACCATGAAATGCTTGCAGCCTATTACACCAAAGTGAAGGAACATTATTTTTCAAAGACTATATTTTAACTAGTCATTGGCATCGCTGAACTTGTCAGTAATAAAATTAAGTATAACTTGTACTCACGTCACTCAAGTAACCAGAGGCTTGGTACTTTCCTTTCAGGAAATGTGGACACTGCAGCTCTTGCCAATCTAACACGGTCATCTCACGGCTGACATGTGCCCAGGCAATTGAATTAGTCCCACATACTATTGAGACTATGGAAGTGGCTTCCTGAATACAGATGAGAGAATTGTTAAAAGTGGTGGTGGTGCACTTTTAGGTTATCTTTTCATATTAATATGTGACCTAAGATGGGAGAAAGAAGGGCATTGCACTGCTGATAGTGGACTGATGAAGTCACCTTGGTAATACTACTAGACATCACAATCAGAATCACTTTGTCATTTCATTTCATGCACTTGCGCACATGAAATAAAACGAAACATCGTTTCCCCCAGCCCACAGCAGTACAACGCAAAGACAAAAACACATATCCAAAAACTACAAGAACACATACTATATCCAAACACTTATCTAAACTTAAAAAAAAAAAATCACTGTCCAGGAGAACGAACGCCAGCCAGGATGACTGTCGGGAACATGAGCTTTCCTTAAAGTTAGCACTGGCCCACATCCTTATACCAAATCTAGACTTAACCTATGACCCTATGTTGTAATAAGCCCCTCTCTCCTCTTAGAACTGGGGTACGTTTGGCTGCTGGAAGTGATAGTGGGTTGCTCATCATGAAATGACAAGCATAAAAGCACATATACCTTGTTTTTCCATATTGTCTCTCTCGCTCTCTCAAAAAAAGCTTAACTTCTACTGTTAATCGAATTTTTGATATGTATTTGGTAAAGTCATGAAGTTATAATCACGCATGAATGAGATTTTGAAAGTCCTATTGGGGAGCTGGAGATGTCTTTGATTTATTTCCTTTGACGATTGGTAACACAACCAGTAAGCCCAGTTCTTAAGAGATAGCCAAAGGAATTGAATGAAGTGCACCAAGTCCAGTTGGTATACCAAGACTTGGTATACCAAGTCCAGTTGCACTTGATTGGATGAATGAGAACATTCACAGACAGTTCTTAAGAGATATTTGGCTACTTAATGTCTTCGTTTTGGTAAAGCACGTTTAACATGTGTTTTATCTAATTTCATATTTTTAAAAACGCGGATTGGGGGGGGGTTGGCAAACATTTTAGGGGAATGCTGAAGCTGCTGGTTCCTACATCCAGAGAGCCTCACCTCCAGCCAGGATCTGTCAATCACCGGCCTGATAAACTTAGCAAACTGAATTTTCACCCTCTTCCGTTTCTTGGGCGGATTGAGAATCGCGTTGAAGACTATGACGGCGCTTTTGTGTTTCAGCCGGGGCACCTTGACCACGCTTTCGAGAGTTTCGAAGGGTCCGTTTTTGCTCCTGTAATCCACAATGTTAACAGACTTGCGGCCCCGCAGGAGTTTGACGCCGGCGAGCTCCTTCTCCGTGGCGTGGTTGAGCAGCTGGAGGATGGCGGCCCGCTGCTCCAGCGTGTAGTAGGCGTCCAGGGACGTGCCGTCGTCCGAGCACGGCGAGAAAGCCGGAGATGAGGAGGGGAACAGGGCGGTGTTCAGGGTCTCAAACCCCGCCACGGGGACGCGGCTCCTCCAGCAACATGTGCACTGAAGATAGCGGAGCTCCAGTTCGGGGAAAGACCGCCGAGGACGTCTGAACAAACCAGAACGACCCGCACAGCGTCCTGCGGGAACACAGCATTACCCATGACATTATGAATGAGAGCGCGAGAGAGACGGACAGATAGCACTTCCGGTGTTCTGGCGACATGTTACCTGTCGACACATGCTACTTAGCGGGTGTGCTTATGGTCAGGAGAGGTTAGGGTTTGGGTTAAGACTACTATCGAGATTCGCGCTACGGTAGCATTTTTCGACAAGGCAACGTAAGTCGTCACAGCACCGGCACTTTCTTGATAGGCTAGGTCGCAAATTCAGATTTGTATAAAAAGCAAGTAAGGCGGATGCAGTCTAAACGTAATACCTGTTTGAATGACCGACGAAAGAGCTCGCCGGGCAACCCACATCGCCATCCACCAAGATTAACTGTTTTATTTGTTTTCGTTTTTTTTTTAACAACCTCATTCAGAGTCGTCAACGTTGCGCTTTCTGGTAGTTGTCCGACTCCGTCCAGTGGACCGACGGTGTAAGAGGAACTGCGATATTGGTTCCGGACTCGTGTTTCCGCGTTTCCTTGGGGTCTGGCGCGATGTCGCTCACTCGGAAATGTCAAATTTCACATTATAAGAAAAACGTAATTAAAGAGATCTTGCCAACTTTATATGAGCTGCCAATAGACGCGTGAACGCGTGTGTCGGTGTTTCACAAGCTGTATTTTTCCCTCAATTAAAAGAAAACAGTCAACCATAGTGTTCTACTTTATCAAAGTTAAAAAAAAGAAATATTTGGAAACTTATTTCGAAGTACCGAATATAGATAAAATAAGATTCTAGTGTGCAAAAGTACACTGAACTTCAACAAATCACTGACAGCTATTTGTGCCTTTTTATATTACTTAAATCGTCCTGATGACGGAGTGGGTGAAAGGTCAAGCATTTCCCTTTCACTTGGCTTGGATTTTTGTGGCCTTCATCGATCTTATTTTTTTTCAAACTTTATATTACATATTAATCATATTTCATGGTGAATAAGCTTGAATTCAACAAAAAATCTCAAACCACGAGAACACAAGGATATCGTGACGTGGTTAAATAATGGTCTTCTTAGACACCCTTTCAGAATTAACAAGTAAGCTTGTAATCACCGCAATCCAGAACAAACACAAGTTTGTATGGGTCTCAGCTCTACTCTCCTTGGCCACCGAAGCGAGCCTATCTATTTGCCTACTCTTTACCCTCATGGTGGGAAGTAGCATGTTATCTAATACAACTTCTCTCATAACGTCCCCATTACCTTTCACCACATCACCCCTATCTGTGACAGATATGTCCGTTTTTAACATGTTCCATATCCCACAACATAACCAAAACATCGACAGCTCAGTTGCATTGTGGGTAATATGTGAATGACCCTCGGAGCAGAAACACTAGTAGAATTCGCCACAATATCATATTTTATTAGTTTTTTTTAAAAATCCAAATTGTTTCTTTTCTATAATAAATACCTGATATTTATTGTGATATCATTGTTGATTAAACTCACAATTAATTTAGTGGGCCTCCAGTAATGTGTTCTGCTCATTATGATGGCTTTATTCTAGATGGGCATGTTTTCCATCATCAGGTGATGTCACATAGTATTTCTTCCACCTACATACAGTGGAGATCTCCATGTAAGTCAGTGGGCTATTAGGTAACGCCTGCCTCACTTCCTTTCTGTTATTTCTGGACCTCGGGTGTTTGCCTGTAGAACAATATACTTCATAGCTTTGTGTCACTAAGAGGAAATGCAGCGGGACTACAGTGCCCAGTCAAAGACAATGTCATGTTCAAAAACTCAAGAAAAGCGTCACTATGGACTCAGTGCCTGAACTCCTTTGTTGGGACTTAATTCTAATTGTCACTGGACAGAAGTGAAATATCTTTATCTATGGCAAGTCTGGAAAGAAATAAGAAAATCCTGCTTGATCTGGTGAAACAGCCTGGTAACAACTTGTGCGCAGATTGTGGAGCACCTGGTGAGTATGGCAAAGGAATGGTAAAAGGGTTAATGATGAAAGTTAATGATTAAAAAGTTGAGGTTTCTTCACTATCTGCTGATTTTAAAGCAGATTTCATAGAGGAATTGTTTCAACTTGTTTAAAATGTTGCATATTTTCTCATAGGCAATTATCTCCCATAGTGCCCAACAAGAAGTAAAAGTAGAAACCTTATTAAAGTAGCCTTTAAAGTCAGGGCGTGCGAATTTCTTTAGGCAGAACTATGTATCCCTAAAATGATTATTTAATAACTGAGTCAAGTTCTAAAATAAACCATATAGGGAAGTGTCAGCAACTCCTCATTGCATGTTCCTCCTTTAGGATAAACTCTCAGTTTATCAGTGCTATTTGCAGGAATACTAAATAGATGTGGGTCTGTGTGAGGAATTAATGTACCGTATTGTGTAACTTTTGTTCAGGAAAGGAAGGCACATTTGAAAACTTGTGTTTTTATGACATTGCATTACAGTATGTAGTTCTGACCAATGAGGCAGCACTTACAAACACAATACATTTCATGTGCAATTGATTGTCTTACATATAAAATTGTTTGATGACTTATTCACAGAACCTGATTGGGCCTCATATACCCTGGGCATTTTCGTGTGCCTTAACTGCTCAGGCACACATCGGGATTTGCCTGCTGTCAGCAAAGTAAAGTCTATCCGTCTAGATTTCTGGGAGGATTCACTGGTGGAGGTACAGTCTATATTCACCTTAGGTTGATAGTAACTACTTCCTCTGGTCGTTGCATGCACGTTCTGTGTACACGGCCAGTATTTTAGCGGTGTAGCTGAGAGGAAGGGTGTGTGTTTGTGTGTGTGTGTGTGTGTGTGTATATATATGCACTATATATATGTGTGTGTGTGTGTGTGTGTGTGTATATACGTATGTGTGTGTGCGCTTAGGAGGACAATTACTCATTAATATAAGTGGACTGGGATGATGGTTGAGCCTCTGTACTTAAAAAAGAGGCATATACAGTCTACCTTACTGTGTTTATCCTTGTTTTCAGATTGGTCTGTGCATGATATAACATTTTCTTTTTGAGGGTTATTCTGATCTTTCTTTTGTTTGTCAGAGTAAAAATGTTGAATGAAGTCAGGATGTTTGCTGTCCGGTCCACTCCTGAACTCTTATATGCTTCTGTTTAAGTTCATGAGGGAGAGCGGGAATTCTGCTGCCAAGGCCTTTTATGAAAAGTTTGTTCCTGCCTTTTTCTACCGACCACAGCAAAAAGACTGCATGTGAGTAACTTTATTATCTCGGCAGAAGTGAAAATGATGATTCAACAACTACTCCATTCACGGTGAAGTAGAGACATATTGTTGAACATATAAGAGGAACAAACACCAGATGTTGGATCCATTTCTTGGCCCAGAATTGTGAAAAAGAAAAAATCCCCGTCAAAAGGTTTTTCCTTGATTCAATGTTTTGACAAGAAATTTGACTTCACACATTTTGACTGGCAAGTGTGGATTTGTAGCTTCACCGTCAGCAGCACCTCAACACACTGAAACCTCAGCTGGCTGTTGTGATTTCTTCCTAGCGTTCTTAAAGATCAATGGATCCGTGCTAAATATGAGAGACAGGAATTCACAGGGGAGAACAACTTACTTCAGCAAACTTATAATTCAGGTAATTAACCTACCATTGTGTTGATGCCTCCTCAAACATTTTTTTCCATCAGCAAAACATGGATAATTCGGGGCATCTGGGTGGCGTAGCGGTCTATTCCATTGACTGCCAACATGGAGATTGCAGGTTCAAATCCCCATCTTGCCTCCGGCTTGGTCGGGCGTCCCTGCAGACACAGTTGGCCATGTCTGCGGGTGGGAAGCCGAATATGGGTGTGTGTCCTGGTCGCTGCACTAGCGCCTTCTCTGGTCGATTGGAGCGCCTGTTCAGGGAGGAGGGGGAACTGGGGTGAATAGCATGATCCTACCATGCACTACGTCCCCCTGGTGAAACTCCTCACTGTCAGGTGAAAAGAAGCAGCTGGCGACTCCACATGTATCGGAGGTGGCATATGGTAGTCTGCAGCCCTCACTGGATCAGCAGAGGGGGTTGAGCAGCGACCGGGACGACTTGGAAGAGTGGGGTAATTGGCCAAGTACAATTGGGGAGAAAAATGTGTGTGTGTGGGGGGGGGGGCAGCTAATTCTGAATGCCAAGCATAAAGATTATTTTCTGTAAAGTTAATAGGAGGTCAATTGGGTATGTTTCTTTAGTCAGTTGTATGTGATTGATTTGATTTGACTTCATCTAATCCAGATCCATTTGAGTCAACTCTATGGAAGAAGGGCAAGGACAACAAGCAGTTCCTGAAGAGGACCTTCCAGCTGTCCCAGAAAGACTTCACACTCAGATACTTTGTTAGAGAGGATGTGGGTAAATCTTTTTGCCATGTGACCATTTATTGCACAACACTTTATCCGAATACTTGGGCTGCAAACCAAACATTTTTCTCTTCAGTTCTCTGAAATATCCTTTATAAACCCTCGCCCTTCAACAGTCCAAGTCTCCAAAAGCTGTCATCTCCATGAAGGATCTGAGTGCAGTTTTCCAACCAGAGAAGATAGGTCATGCTCATGGTCTACAGATCTCCTACTTGCAGGAGGAACGTACTAGGAATTTGTTTCTTTACCATCAGAACGGGCAGGTGAGATAATGGACTGATGTAGACGCCATGGTAATCACTAAAAACAGTCTCCCTGACTTCAGTCCTCTTATCCCAATGTCACATAGGTGATTGTATCCTGGTTCAATGTTATTCGTAAAACACGGTTGGCGTATCTGCGGAAGAGACATCCGGCTGCTCAAGACAGTGATGTGAGGCTTTTCCAAGTTTCAGCACTAAAGCTCCCCCAACTTTGAGGTTTTTGAAAGGATGTAACAGTCCTAGCTTTGCAGTTTCTTCATGTCATTAATCCTGCTTCTTGCTCTACTCTTTGCAGCCCCCCTTGCACTTTAGGCGCTGTTGTCCGTGTGTCTGTAATCAGCTATTTTACTGTTTGAGTTGTTATATTTCCACACCAAGAAATTTGCTGTCCTCAACAATTAATGTCATTCTGATTCTAATTCCACTTTTTTGCCCGTTTCTGTCTGTAGCTCATATCTCAGATCAGTAAAGTTTACCTAAAGGAAGGCTACATGGAGAAAACTGGTCCGATGGTTAGTTAGCTATTCATCTTTAAATTATTTTTCCATTTTACTGACTTGATTGCCCACCTAAGCTTTTTATTCTCTCTCTCTCTCTCTCTCTCTCTCTCTCTCTCTCTCTCTCTCTCTCTCTCTCTCTCTCTCTCTCTCTCTCTCTCTCTCTCTCTCTCTCTCTCTCTCTCTCTCTCTCTCTCTCTCTCTCTCTCTCTCTGTGCGTGTACACTTTTGAATATTTAGCAATGGGAGCCATTCAAGAAAAGGTGGTTCACCCTGAGCTCAATGGACAGGAAGCTTCTCTACTTTAAAACTCCACTGGTAATGAAGACTGCTTTAATATTGTGTGTGTGAGTGTGTGTGTGTGTGTGTGTGTGTTTGGTTGTGTATAGATTTGTATCTTTTCATTATCATATACCGTTGCCTCACAGCAAGAAGGTCCGGTGTTCGAACCCCAGGTCATTCCCGGTCCTTTCTGTGAGGAGTTTGCATGTTCTCCCCGTGTCTGCGTGGGTTTCCCCCGGGTGCTCCGTTTTCATCCCACCATCAAAAAGACATGCATGTTAGGGTTAATACTCCTGCCTGTGCCCCTGAGCAAGGCAATAGAAAGAACTGGAGTTGGTTCCCGGGCCCTGCAGCTGCCCACTGCTCCTATACAATAGGATGGGTTAAATGCAGAAAACAATTTTTTTGTAACAATACAATTTTTTTGTAAGAATACAGTGACAAAATAAAGTGGCTTTCTTTCTTATACATGTGTATTTTTCTATCCATAGGATGCTACAGAGCTGGGTGCTGTCTTCATTGGCACAGAGAGCCATAACTACTCTGTTGCTGATGGCTCACCCAGTGGCACAAGAGGTGGGAGGGGGCATTTTGGCATCACCTTACAGACGCCAGGCAGGCAGTTTGTATTTATGTGTGAGCAGGAGCAGGACCAAAAAGAGTGGCTAGAGGCTTTCAAACAGGTCATCTCTCAACCTATGACCCCACAAGACTATGCAAGTACGACATCATGTTACTGTCATTACAATAGGTAACAATACTGTAGCCAGATACACATAGCAGATAACTTCCCATATTCATATATCTACTACTACTACTACTTTCGGCTGCTCCCGTTAGGGGTCACCACAGCGGATCATTCGTTTGCATTTCTTCCTGTCTTCTGCATCTTCCATTGTTACACCAGGCACCTGCATGTCCTCCCTCACCACATCCATAAACCTCCTCTTTGGCCTTCCTCTTTTCCTCTTCCCTGGCAGCTCCATATTCAGCATCCTTCTCCCAATATACCCAGCATCTCTCTTCCACACATGTCCAAGCCATCTCAATCTTGCCTCTCTTGCTTTGTCTCCAAACAGTCCAACTTGAGTGGTCCCTCTAATATAATCATTCCTAATTCTGTCCTTCTTCGTTACTCCCAGTGAAAATCTTAGCATTTTCAACTCTGCCACCCCCAGCTCCGCCTCCTGTCTTTTCGTCAGTGTCACTGTCTCCAAACAATATAACATAGCTGGTCTCACAACCATCTTGTAAACCTTCCCTTTAACTCTTGCTGGTACCCTTCTGTCGCAAATCACTCCTGACACTCTTCTCCACCCACGCAACCCTGCCTGCACTCTCTTCTTCACCTCTCTTCTGTAATCCCCATTACTTTGGACAGTTGACCCCAAGTATTTAAACTCAAACGCCTTCTTCACCTCTACTCCTTGCATCCTCACCATTCCACTGTCCTCCCCCTCATTCACGCATATTTATTCCGTCTTGCTCCTACTGACTTTCATTCCTCTTCTCTCCAGTGCATACCTCCACCTCTCCAGGCTCTCCTCAACCCTGCACCCTACTCTCACTACAGATCACAATGTCACCCACAAACATCATAGTCCATGGAGACTCCTGCCTGATATCGTCTGGCAACCTGTCCATCACCATTGCTAACAAGAAAGGGTTCAGAGCCGATCCTTGATGTAATCCCACCTCCACCTTATGAGATGTCAAATAGATTAATGGATTTTTTTTAAAATTTAATTGCTAAGCCAAAATGCACATGCCCAGTCTCAACTGGTGATTTGCTACGGGAATCCCATAGAGACATATGATGACCATGCACAATGATGGAATGTGGGTTATTTTCAGTTGTGATTTTCATTCTTTCTTTCTTTCAGCTGAAGCCAGCTGGAGGAGAGGGAAATGACTGCGGACAGCTTTAAGAGAAGAAACTGGTTTGTGGGAATTCAGGATGTGATATAAGGAGAAAGCATCCTTTTTGAATACTATTCAACAACAATGTTTGACTAGTGATTTCATCGTTTTTGATTAAAAAAAACAATAACTGCATAAACAGTTACATTTACAACAACACCACTGATCATTTTAAATTACTCTAATTTATTAACTACAGCACTTTGCATTTTACTTTGTCTGTATCTGGCAGGATCCAGATCCTTGTCCAAGCCCAAGGTGTTCATAACAGGCTTCATGCACATTATTTTATTTTGACTTCATTATATTGATGCTGTACATTTGCCATGGCAATTCATACTGAAAAAGAAAGATTTGTATTTGATTTTTTTTGCCTTAGTAACATTTTTTACTTAATCAATTCCAATTATATTTTATCTTTGAAATAAATTCTTGGCCTAGATGGATACAAAATCTCCATATTTCTGCATTTGAAGTCTTATTTTCCTCTTCACTTGAAGAAATCATCAAGAGTTACCTGTTACCTAAGGGTCCCTAATGCAAAGAATATATTTCAAAGGAGGAGAGACTGGAAAGGGGTTGGATTCTTTCAGATATTGTCAGAGATATTCATGATTATAAAATGTGATGAATCCAAAATACTATACGCAAAAATTAGAATGGTTAAATTTTGAGAAGTCACGAACAAATAAAATTCAAATACACAAAGAGGAATAAAGGTGCTGGTGTGATGCTGACAGCCCAGAAACTGTAACTACTAACCAACCGTGATTAGATAGCTGGGTTATCTTATTCATACAGCTAATATGATTTGTAAAATGGAATTATGCTGCTAAGTTTTTATCATGTATTTTGTGTCAAGGCTGTTGTCTCAGATTATATTGGAATTTTATATCTCTTATAATGTAAAACGCAATAGTGTTCACCTGTCGTTTGACATTTTATTTCAAATCACTCCATAAGATGGCTATGAATGAGAGTGACGTCATGTATCAATAGCCTTTATTAGCAAATGGATAATTGCATGGGGATACCTGTTAACGATGTTTGTATAAAAAAATGGAGAACATAAGCTGTAACCAAATGCTTTATACCAAGGTAAAGAAATGACTTTATTGCAAATGAATAAATAAAACAAAATAAAATAAAATTCTCCGAAATGCGGATGTGCATCAGCGTAAGCGTAGACGAAGGGGGCGCGTCTCACGGCGCCGGGCTTGCTTGCGCCCCCTAACGACGCGTTTTGTAACAGTCAAGTGGTGGTCAGATTTGTCGGTGTGACAGCATCAAACATGAAGGCAGTTTTTCCAGACACCTAGAGAATACTTTTTTTTTTTAGATTAGTGTCGTATTGGATACCTCGCAGTTTTGCATAGATCTGGTACTGCGTTACCGGGTGTTTTTGTTTTGTTTCGTCTTTTGATGATGCAGCGGGGATCAACAATACAAACGTAGCGTTAGCTAACCAGCCAGCCCATGGTTAGCGGGCCGGTCGTTCCATTCATCTTTGACAAGTGCATCCATGTTTCTCGTAAACGGCTTCGTCGAGTTGCTTCTTAACCGCGGCGAAGATGCGCAAAGACGTGAGGATTTTACTGGTGGGAGAGCGTAAGTAAATCTGGGCTTTACTGTGTTTTCATTTGGCTGCGGGTCCTCCAGTCGGTCCGGCTTTCTCCTCTCTCAGTATTGCAACTCGGCGCCCGACGCCGACGTCCCCCAGCGACACAGTGTGTATAGTATGCCCGCTATGTCAAGTCAAGTCAGTTGTGTGGATTCTGTCACCTACGTTACAACTAACTCACCAGACATATACAGGCGTGGGGGGGCGTGTGTGCGCGCGCGAGAGAGGCCCCTTGGTATGAACACAGTATATCAGGATAATGGCCAAGGGCGTAGGAGAGAGTTTTATATGGGGGAGGGGGGGCGCCTCCAGTAGCAAAGACATGGGGAGGGGGGGTTGTTGTTGTTGTTGTTGTTTTTGTTAATAACTAACACATTTACATATTGTATTATTTACATATTGTATGTATATATGCTGATAAACAAGAACATCCACTACTAAGTGGATGTTCTTGTTTATTGGGGGGGACTTTTTTGGTGGGGGACTAGTCCCCCCCCCCCGGGTTCCGATGCACTTGATAATGGCAGAGTCAGAGATGGGACCAAGTCATTGTTGTCCAGGTCCCAAGTAAGTCTCAAGTCAAGACTGACTAGTCCTAAACAAGTCGTTATGCACGCGTTGTCAAATGTAGGTTTACGTCATTTCAAAATGTTAACAACAGAGTGATAATTGATTTACTTTATTTGTGCAAGTCATGAAAGCTTTTTAAGATTTGTATTTATTATGGCTGGATTCATAGTGGATCTATACGGAAATTAAGAGTAGATTGGCTGCACATTTATGAAAAGCATTTGATCTTTTGGCTCATTAAAGTCAAAAGGCTTAAGTCCACGTGAAGTTGTGGTCTTGAAGTCGAAGTCGAGTTGCAAGTTTTTTTTAAATTTTGCAAAGTGTAGTCATTAAATTGGGGCGGCACGGTGGTGAAGTGGTTAGCATGGTCGCCTCACAGCAAGAAGGTCCTGGGTTCGAGCCCCGGGGTAGTCCAACCTTGTGGGTCGTCCCGGGTCGTCCTGTGTGGAGTTTGCATGTTCTCCCCGTGTCTGCGTGGGTTTCCTCTAGGTGCTCCGGTTTCCTCCCACAGTCCAAAGACGTGTAGGTCAGGTGAATCGGCCATACTAAACTGTCCCTAGGTATGAATGTGTGTGAGTCTGTGTGTGTGTATGTCAGCCCAGTGTGATAGTGTGGCGGCCTTTCCAGGGTGTCACCCCGCCTGCCGCCCAATGACTGCTGGGATAGGCTCCAGCATCCCCGCAACCCTGAGAGCGGTATAAGCGGTTTGGAAAATGGATGGATGGATAGTCATCAAATTTGTGACTTGAATCTGACTCAAGTCCAAGTCGTGTGACTCAAGTCCACACCTCTGTTAGAGACGAAGTAGAAAGTATCACTTGGCTTCAAGAAACCACCGGTTTATCTTTACTTTAAAAATATGAGCCTATGGTGTCGTCTACTCACTAAAATCCCACAACTGTGTCTAGGAGTTGCTGTTGACATTGTTATGGATTTGTTCATTTCACCTCTGCTTTGAGAAGTGTTATCCTCATAGGTATTAAGCACAATCCTCAGTGGTGACAACATGGTTATGTTTGTAGTAAGGTAAGAGCTAACAAGAGGCATTCTGTCGCTCTCATCCTTATTTTCACTGTCATGCTCTTTATTTTCTCTCTCCCTCCACAGCCAAAGTTGGGAAGACCTCTCTCATTATGTCTCTGGTCAGCGAGGAGTTCCCAGAAGTGGTATGAGAAAATGCTCAGAGCTCCTTCTTCTTCCATAAAGTGTGCGATATTGATAGACATGTACTACTGACACTTATTGGTCAATTATGATATGGCCTTCCTCACTCGTCTTTATACTTTTCTGCCTGTGAAGCCAATGTGGAGTTTACAACTCTGAATTTAGTTAATTATTTATTGAAGACCTGTTGTTAGTTGATTGTGTGGTAGTATGTGACAATAAGGTGTGCCATTTTTTTTTGTCTGTCCCAGGTTCCTTACCGTGCTGAAGAGATCACCATACCTGCTGATGTTACACCAGAAAGAGTTCCCACGCACATAGTGGACTATTCAGGTAATCATCAGCTAATGATGACTTTGATTTTGCTTTGCAGATGAAAGTGAAGATATTTGTTTTTTAATGGACTCTACCTGGTGTAGTAATGGTTTGTAATATGGTTGTTTTACACCTACAGAGGCAGAGCAGACAGATGAACAACTTTTTCAGGAGATCTCCAAGGTCATTTAGTTCACTATTTATCAATGTGTTACACAGAATAAGTTACTGTTTATGGGTAGAAGCCTAATTGACATGTCTCTTCTGACTCTGTCCATTTAGGCAAATGTGATTTGCATTGTCTACTCTGTCAACAACAAGAAGTCCATTGAGAAGGTCAGTTAATAGTGGTGTGAGTTTTTGGTGTATTGCGGTTGTGATTCTGATCAGTATTGCTGTCACCTAATCCATTCTGTTTTTATTGTATCACACATTACAGCACAATTGTACAACACTTAAAAAGAATGTTGCTGGTCTTTCAACAGTAATTTTCTTTTTCCTGTCCATTTTTCCTCTCGTTCATATCGTTTGAACAGGTTACCAGCCACTGGATTCCCCTCATTACTGAGAATACAGACAAGGATAGCAGGTATGTGGGTTTAGTTGAAGATCCTGCTTGTGTGTGTGTGTGTGTGTGTGTGTGTGTGTGTGTGTGTGTGTGTGTACAAGAGAAAACTAAGGACATTTCTCTAATTTGCCATAGTTAACCAAAGTTTGGTTTCAAATACTTCATTAAGTCAGACGGCTCATTAGCCAACGAAACAAACAGCCAGTTAGTCAGACAGACCATTAGTCAGACAGACAGCCTGAAAGAAAGAGCCCCCCCCACCCCACCCTGTACCAATTAGCAATACTCTGGATAGTTGCCAGAAGAATGGTTGCTGAAATAATATATCAGGCTATCTTCTGGAAAGATATGCATTACTCGCAGGAAAATTCTCGCCGTCACTTTTTTATGAGAAGTCACAGTGGCAGTGCAGCAGCTTATATGATCATATTCTAACCCAACATTAGCTCCTCACTTCTTACTGCAAAATGAATGGCTTTGTATCATGAGGAGGTCAAAGGAACATTTTTGTAATGCAGCGTGTGTGTCTATGTGTCTGCATGTCCAGGGTTCCTCTGATCCTGGTGGGAAACAAGTCCGACCTGGTGGAACACAGCAGCATGGAGACCATACTTCCTGTCATGAACCAGTACAGTGAGATAGAAACCTGTGTTGAGGTGAGACCTCGGTCTGTCTACATGGAGCTTTGTGACTGGAGTCCTTACCAAGGCCCACCTGTCGCTGATTACCCCTGGTCAGGTCACAGGGCCTACATTTCCATGAAGTTAATTTTTTGCAAATTTTGAACCTTGCAAATAAGAAAAACTGAATGAAAATGCCTAAGCATCAGAAAAGGTTCAACATGCAAACACAAACCCATAAATATACTTTAGAAGGAATTTCTGTTATATATTAGAGGGTAAATAGTAGAGAGTAACAGTAAAGGTGGGTGTCTGAAAGAGTTTTTATATGCAGCACAGGTCATGAGTTGGACTTACAATGTCATAAAATGGCTGTTTTGTACCCCATGAACACCAGGGCACCACAAGTCTGTCAAGTTTAAGTCATTTTCCCAACTCGGTTGACGCCGTCTGTGTTAACATTCTACATTGTCTCAAACCATTTGAGCCACGACCACTGCTCGGTTGGCTGTATTAGGTCTTAACATGTTAATCACTGTTGAGCAGTGGATAGTAGCCTATCTCTTTACAGATCAGCAGCAGTGCTTTGTCGCACTGGTTAATTAGACCAGACAGTGTCCCTCAGACACCTTCATGTGCTAATACCCTGCTTGTCTCTTGCTCAGACGAACACGCACATAAATACATACGCACACACACACACTGTTGGGTAGGCAGGTGTGATCTCACTGTGCCAGGTAACTCTAAGCTGTACATTATAATCGCAACAAAGGCATCTTCCAACACGTCAAGAAAGAATGCCTGAAGTGAGTCTTGTAGGGTTGACTATACGAATACTTGGCTCCATTCAACATTGTTTCAAGACATTTTCTTTTGTGCCCAGATACCTTAAAGGTTACAGATTTGTCCTGTAATTGAGTGTGCATGCATACACGTAAAACTTCCCCTTTCCACATTCACAGTGCTCAGCGAAGAACTTGAAGAATATCTCTGAACTGTTCTACTACGCCCAGAAAGCTGTTCTGCACCCAACTGGTCCCCTCTACTGTCCAGAAAAAAAAGACGTAAGATCAACAGAGTATTTTCAATAAAGCAACTGAATAGTTTGTACCTCGGTTTGAGTCAGCTCAATGGCTCTTAGGTGGTTTTACATTAAAAGCATCCCATTATTGAGAAATCTTGAGTTTGCCCAATTTGTTTTGATGACTGCATAAATGGCCTATTTTATTCCCAGATGAAGCCGCTTTGTGTTAAAGCCCTGACTCGAATTTTCAAAGTGTCTGACCTTGACAACGATGGTATTCTCAATGACAACGAGCTAAACTTCTTCCAGGTACGCTGACTGGCCATTGTATCAGACAATAAGGACTCAATGGATTTTAATATGTGGTGAAATTTGCAAACCGTTTCTTGTTTTTAGACAATATGATTGATTGTTTGTATCTACACACGTGTGCCATGTTCAGAGGACGTGCTTCAACACCCCATTGGCCCCCCAAGCCCTGGAGGATGTGAAGAACGTGGTGAGGAAGAATGTGAATGACGGCGTGTGTGACAACGGCCTCACTCTGAAAGGTACGAGGCTGACATGAGTTAAGCAAGTTGTGGGCAGTTTAAACCAATACCTGTGAGCACGCTCATAGTTAAGTAATTGAATCGGGAATACAAAACAATTTTTGGGGGGTCCCCCCCCCTTTTCTCCCCAATTGTATCTGGCCAATTACCCCACTCTTCCGAGCCATCCCGGTCGCTGCTCCACCCCCTCTGCCAATCCAGGGAGGGCTGCAGACTACCACATGCCTCCTCCGATACATGTGGAGTCGCCAGCCGCTTCTTTTCACCTGACAGTGAGGAGTTTCACCAGGGGGCCGTAGCACATGGGAGGATCATGCTATTCCCCCCAGTTCCCCTTCCCGCCTGAACAGGTGCCCCGATCCACCAGAGGAGGCGCTAGTGCAGCGACCAGGACACAAACCCGCATACGGCTTCCCACTCGCAGACACAGCCAATTGTGTCTGTAGGGACGCCCAACCAAGCCAGAGGTAACATAGGGATTTGAACCGGAGGTCCCTGTGTTGGTAGGCAATGGAATAGACCGCTATGCTACCCGGACTCCCACAAAACAGAATTTTGACCCAGAAGGTTTCTCAGTGGAGGGATGGTGCGGTTCTTCTGTCTAGGTGCTTTATCGAAATATTCATACAGAACAATGATCATAATCTGGAAATGAAGCATAGATTTAATTTTCCTTCATCTTGAGAAGTTGCACCTCATATTAAAGATTAACGAAAGACAATTTGGGATAAATGTCGATGTAATGGTAATAAACAACACAAGTATAATTTTAGTGGAGCACAAAGAAACGAAAAAAGTGAATGAGGCCGCTCAAGTTAAAATGTTTTTAGCAAGGCTTATGAAGCTTGAAAATGAAAGCAAAGAAATTTTGAAAAACAGTTAATAGTTTCAGATGCAATGCTGCACGTCCTCTGCAGGATGGCTCATTCCAAACATTGCCAGTGCTAGTGGAGGGGAGAGCTTGCACTGTGTGAAGAGAAGGTGCTGGGAGGAGATACTCAGTCATTTTTGTCTTAAGTGGTAGTTCAGGAGGTAGAGCAGGTTGTCGGTATGATCCTCGGCTCCTCCTGGCAAAAATGTTGAGGTGTCCCTGAACAAGACAGCTAACCCCTAACTGCTCCCGATGGGCTGGTTGTTACCTTGCATGGTTGACACCACCATATCTCTTTTTCTCTCTCTCTCTGTGTCTGTCTACGTGCATGCGGATGAATGTGAGGCATTAATTGTAAAGCGCTTTGAGTAGCTATTGCAGCTGAAAAAGTGCTTTATAAAATGCAGTTTATTTACCTTGCTTGCTTGGCTCATCATGTTATGATTGGAAATGTCCAACTTGCTTGGGAGATGTGACTCTGAATTTCGTCCATCCTGTGGGAACTATAGGAAGGCTTTTTTTTTGACTACACATCTCCAAGGATGGTCAGAAAATGCATCTGCTCCCCCAAAGTTATGTCGTGTCACTCACAGTGAAACAGATTTCAGCCTTTAAATCTTTTCCAAGGTGCTACTCCGTGCACCATAAGCCGCAAGCATAAGTGGCTTTATGCATATGTGTTTCACACTTGTAATGATGTTATGCATTTTCAATCATTTCGACTTCTCTGCACAGCTACACAAGTGTGTGATTTTCTGACGCCTCCTCCAACTGCATTTGGCTACCCACTGCCTATTTTAGAGGAGTGATGTATTACAAATTGCCTAATGGACATATTGACTGATGAACTGATGGACCAGCTTGCTGACTAAAGGGCTGACTGACTAAATAATGGTTAGATTGACAGATGCTCTATCTCACTGGCTGGAATGTTAAAAACCTGGAAGCACAGACAAAGCACTCTGAAACCACTCCTAACTTCCCTTTTTGTGTGTCACTCTGCATTTCCTCCCCAGGTTTTCTGTTTCTCCACACCCTGTTTATCCAGAGAGGTCGGCATGAGACCACCTGGACGGTACTGAGGAGGTTTGGTTACGACGATGACCTGGAGCTGCATCAGGACTACCTCTTTCCTCTGTGAGTCTAGCTCTGAACCTGGTGCACTAGTCAAATCTCTCACATCGCGTCCTTTGCTCTGTAGCCCTGCCCTCCCTGAAAAAAATAAAAGTTTTGTTCATTTTTGCACCTCTGGGCAATTTTCTATTAAGATGAACTGACTGATTATCTCCCTTAGTGCTCTGTTTTACAGGAGACAGTATTATTACATTTGTAACCATCCTCACATGCGATGTTACCCCCCTCTCAGTGCTGTTTAGTGTATGTAGTTTTCTGTAGTAATTAGCGCTGAAATAATTAGTGGATTAGTTGATTAGTCAGTCAGCTGAACATTAATCAATTATAATTTTGGTAGTCGGTTAAACATTTTAGACTGCTATCAAGTAAAAATGCCAAATATTTGCTGATTACAGCTTCACAGATGCCAAGATTTGCTGGCCTTTCTCCGATTAACGTCATAATAAAATGAATACTTAAGGGTTTTGGTCGCTTGTTAGACTAAGTAAACAGTTGTAAGATACCACTTTGGACTCTGGTAACTTGTAATGGGCGTCTGTCATTATTGGTCTATTATAGACTAAATAATCAGTCGATTGATCAATCAGTCAAAACAATAATCAATTGATTAATTGATAATGAAATTGTCAGTTGCAGCTCTGGTAGTGATATAGCTCTATACCCACTTTTCTGGTGTCTTGATCCAGTGAGTTACTGATGTCTTGTGATTTATGTACTGATTGTGGTATATTGTGTGTGTGTGTGTGTGTGTGTGTGTGTGTGTGTGTGTGTGTGCGCTTTAGAATGTATCTACCTGCTCATTCAGCTTTCACTGATTTTCATTGTCATGAATCAAAACATTATTTTTTTTATCTTTACAGGAGGGTTAGTGGCATTTACATATTTTTATCTATTTAAATCCTTCCTTATTTTCACCATGTCTACATTTCACTCTCTTCAGTTTGAAAATTCCTCCAGACTGCACCACAGAGCTCAACCACAATGCCTACCTCTTTCTTCAGCGTGTCTTTGATAAACATGACCAGGTGGGTTACCAAACATGACACGGAGCCAAATGCTCTTTTCACTTTTACTTTCTGCCCATGGAGGCACTTAAAGAAAGACTGTCGGTGCCCAGGACTAAACAGTACCAGAATACACCCCTACAGTTATTACTAATCACCTGCTGAGGCTGGATTTAAACTTGCTGCTCAGGAGAGATTGGCAGGAGAGAAAATAGCCATGGGACTAGTATGACAGTTAGATGGGTATGCCAAGATCTGTTTCCTCTTATGTGATCGGTGGCAAAGTGTGTGTGTACGCTTCAGGGATCATGTTTGGGTTCTTGGAGAACATTGATAAGTTTGGGCTTTGTGCTATGTTTTGTTGAGTACCTCTCTACACTGTTGATGCACATTGAGGAGATTCGTGAACTGTTGTTAATCACAATATTGTTCCTTTAAAGTTTGTAGTGAACAAGAGAAGTGCTTAAACTCAGTTCTTTTCATCCGGTCCTAAATTACTGCTTGTTCATCACCAAATACTGAGAATACATTTTTATTTACTTTAGGACCGGGACTGCGCCCTGTCGCCAGAGGAGCTGAAGGACCTGTTTGATGTATTTCCCTACATGCCCTGGGGTCCAGATGTCAACAACACAGTATGCACCAATGACCAGGGGTGGATCACCTATCAGGGATACCTCTCACAGTGGACGTAAGTGAAGTGTTCAAAATCAATAAATCGACATTAAATCTTAAAATAAGGGCCTTAATTACTTTCAGAACTGGCTTTGGTCCAGCAAGAGCCTTGATCAGTGTACTTGTTCCTGTGGGTGTGCACAACATATATCATCATAAATCAGTCAGGCTTAAGGTTAGGTTGACATTACCTTTTCCTATTTTGTGGGTTCTCAGACTGACAACATACTTGGATGTCCAACGATGCCTGGAGTACTTGGGTTATCTTGGTTACTCCATTATTGCTGAGCAGGACTCCCAGGCTGCGGGGATAACAGGTAAATAGTTAAATCACCCTTTTTCCCTTTTGTCAGCATGTTCAGTCTGTTATTAGGAGCATGACAAGATTTTTATTCAAGCAGGTCACGAGGTCTTTATTAGGTTTTTGACCATTCAGTTCTTTCCAGCGATCCACCGTCATGTAGATCCGATAAACAATAACTCATTTGATCAGCAGAGTCCTGAATAACATTAATCAGCCTATCAAATTGTCTTTAATGTTATTTCATGCCTTGAGAAAAATGACTAGGGCAGCCTGCTGGCTTTACCACACAGTCACACAGTTGATGTGAAAGCTCACTTCATTCACTACTTTTTTACATCATCACAGAGACGTCTCAGTCAGATACAGTTGCAAATCTTGTGGGGCACCTACCCAAAACTGGCTAATTACTAATTACAAATGCTTTAACGGTCTAAACTTGATCCGCTGACCGCTGTGTGGCCTGCCCCTGCAGCGACCAGGGATAAGAAGATCGACTTGCAGAAGAAGCAGACCCAACGCAGTGTTTTCCGCTGTAACATCTTTGGAGATGTCGCCAGTGGCAAGAGTGGCTTCCTCCAAGCTTTCCTGGGTAGAAACCTCATGGTGAGCTGAGACAAACACCATCATTAGCCATGTTTCCGCCCCGATGTTGCAAAGTTTGTCCAGACAGTTATAATACATGTCTGGTCCATTTTCTTTACCTTTTTTTAAGAGAATAAATAATCTTCCTTTGCGCAGCATGTGACTACTACCACTAAGAAAACATACAAGACAAAAATGGAGACAGCTTGACAAGAATTACTTGCCAAAGGAGAAATTCAAAAATTCTTTGTCACTCATGGAAAAATTTGGACCTCAAGAGAGGGGAAAAACTTTAATTCAATATTTCATTTTTAACATGTGCCTGCACAATAAATTGGATTGAATTTTTCTTTTTATTTCAATTTTGCTTATTCAGCTTATTGACAACTGAAACACAAAAACAACTGAAAGTCCATCCATCCATCCATCCATTATCGGAACCGTTTATCCTACTCTCAGGGTCGCGGGGATGCTGGAGCCTATCCCAGCAGTTATTAGGCGGCAAGCGAGGAGACACCCTGGACAGGCCACCAGGCCATCACAGGGCTAGTATTATTATTATTATTATTATTATTATTATTATTATTCATTCATTTATACATTTATTTGTATTTTTTCCTTATTTTTTTCATTCACACAGGAGTATGGAGGACTGAAATTGCCATAATAATAAATAAACACACATAAATGCAAAAATGAAATAATAAAGAAATGTTGAAATAAAAACCTCTATTATCAAATTAATGAAATTCTTTCCCAATTCATTATTTTACGTTTAAATTTACTTCTGTTTTTATTTATTTCCGTTTTTATTTATTTCCCTACTTATTCATTTCCCTATTTATCTATTTCTGTTTTTATATATCTCTGCATTTCCTCAACCACGTGTGACTAATGAAAATACTGATTGTAATACACACGATAATGACTAATCTTGTTATGAAGGTTGACCGTCATAATCTGCTGTTAAATATTCTCGCTCTTTGTGAGCTTTCACTCTTTTATTAGTTGTTTAGCTCCACCGACAGCGCAAAAAGGAAAACCTGTTAGTCTGTATCTGTGCATCTTATTTTGTTCCCATTCTCCTGAAAAACTCTTTAGCAATGCTTCTGTCCTCCTGTCAGGTGATTTTTTTTTTCATAGGCAGAAGTTTGATATAATGAGAAAAGAGAATGAATCAGGTGTGCTTATTTGCAAGTTAGTCGGATCTGCAGTTGAAAGACCTGCATTTAAAAAGCACACCCTCTTGAAAGATGGGGTGTCTTTTTTCAAGAGTTTAATTTTGCTGTGCACATTTTTTTTAATGTCAATAAGTGTTTGTTGATGATTCATCACACTACATGGGGATGGAACTATACAAACCCAACAGTTTTCTAGCATTTTTGGGAGTTCATGGTGGACAGACTTTCAGCAGACATTCTCAGACCATTTACAGAACTCTCTAAGCTCTTGAACACTGCCAGCTCATTGTTTCTTTCTCAAATGTGTTTTCATAACCATTAATTGCTAAAGTTTTGCCAGAATTGTTACAGCTCAGGCGTCCGGGTAGCATAGCGGTCTATTCCGTTGCCTACCAACATGGGGATCGCCGGCTCGAATCCCCGTCTTACCTCTGGCTTGGTCGGGCGTCCCTACAGACATAATTTGCTGTGTCTGCAGGTGGGAAGCCGGATGCGGGTACATGTCCTGGTCGCTGCACTAGCGCCACCTCTGATCAGTCGGGGCGCCTGTTTGAGGGGAGGAGGAACTGGGGGGAATAGCGTGATCCTCCCATGCACTACGTCCTCCTAGCAAAACTCCTCACTGTCAGGTGACGAGAAGCGGCTGGCGACTCCATGTGTATCAGAGGACACATGTGGTAGTCTGCAGCCCTCCCCGGATCAGCAGAGGAGGTGGAGCAGCCACTGGGATGGCTTGGAAGAGTGGGGTATTTGGATGGGTACAATTGGGGAGAAAAAGGGGAGAGAGAAAAAAGAAGTGTAACAGCTCAACACAGCTTCTCACGAACACACATAGCTGGATGACAATCAGAGATAATGTCATAAAAACAGTTTTCACCATATGCTGCTGCATTTCCCCCCCCTATGACTGTAAAAAGCCCAGTGTCAGATGTTACCAGGTGAACTGCACATGAACTGTTTTCCATGCTGTCCTTTCAGCGGCAAAAATTGATTCGGGAGGAGCACAGATCCTACTACGCCATCAGCACGACCTATGTGTATGGCCAGGAGAAGTACCTGCTTGTGAGTATCACTGTTATCTCTGTATCTGTACTGCTGATATTCTTTCTGTAATTGTTTTAATTGTGATGGTCTTATTTTTTGTTCTTTTTTTTATCACAGAATTTCATGAATAATAACTAAAAAGACGTGGACAGGGCAAAGCTAGAAAGTAAAGTAGATTTACTTTCTAGAGAGCATGCCTGGCCTCTCTCGACAGTGACAGAACTGTAACGGTCAGGACCAGAGCATATTCAAGGGGAGATTGGGTACCACAGTTTAGGAAGACTACTTTTGGTCAATCAGCATTTTCAGTAAAAGTGGAATTCCCTTCCCCCTAATGTCAGAGAGTCAGCCAGCTTTGCGGTGTTTAAAAAGCGTCTTAAGCTTTGGTTAAAATCAGCACAAACATAGTCCGTGGTTGTGTAGCGGTCTAAGCATTGGCTTTGTGTTGATGCAGTTTCCCACTGGGGACCAGGGTTCACGCCCCGGTCTCGTCAGATCCGACTATGGCCGGACTCGATGAAGCAGCAATAATTGGCAACACTGTCTGCGGGAGAGGGGGGCGAAGTCGGCTTGTGTTCGTCACATGAATGCGTCTCTGGGTGTGTCGGGAAAAGCAGTGGTTCGGCCTGGATTCGCCTTGTCACGAAAGTGGCAAGGCGTCTCCTTCGAGACTGCCGGCCGGAGAGATGCAGTTGGCGAACGCATGCAGTGCGAGTGTGGGTGTTTGAACTAAAATAGGTGCAGTTGTAAAATTGTGCGTTGTCCCTGTCAAATAAACAATAAACTAAAAACTAAAGTAAATACAAAGAACTCTGATGGAAAAGATGTGGAGGGTTATCAGCTAATTTGCACAGGGAGAGGCTTTTGAGGGCTGCTGTGACAAGAGCCCAGATTCTGAGGAGGCATGTCCTCAGATGGCGTGGCTTTTTATTCTTTGATATGAGGCCAACTGTGCAGAAAAAAGATTGTCCCCTTGGTGAAGAGTTTAGCCCTGGAGGCTTGGAGGAGTGAGCAGCTAGCAGTATTTTGGATTATCAAGTATAAATGGAACATTCATAGCCCTGCCTGAAAATAACCCCTGCTGCTCTGAAATAAACATAGACGCTCTCTTCTCTCATGGTTTACCATACTGTATATTTCAATTGCCTTCAAATGGGATTATGTTGTGGGCCTGACTCTCCTTCCCTGTGCTCAGCTTCACGAGGTCTTCCCAGATGTCGACTACCTGTCCGACACTGACCTGGCCTGCGACATTGTCTGTCTGGTTTATGACGCCAGCAACCCTTTCTCCTTTGACTATTGCGCCAAAGTCTTCAAGGTAGTCACTTGGTGTCGACCACTTTTGATTCTTGATAGAAGTTTAGCTCTGGTGTCCCAAATGTTGCTGCTGATGAAAATTATGATTTTGTGTGCTGTCTTGTCAATTCCCCCACAGCAATACTTCATGGACAGTAAGACCCCATGTATGATGATAGCAACTAAATCAGACCTGCCAGAGGTCAAACAGCTGTACGCTTGTAGCCCACTGGAATTCTGCAGGAAACACAAGATGCCCCCTCCTCAGTCCTTCACCTGTAACACCGCTGCAGCCCCCAGCAAAGACATCTATACCAAACTCACCACCATGGCCATGTACCCGTATGTATACAAGCACTTAAAGGGGTAAACCCATTTTTAGATTTTTTTTTTTTTTTTTTTTAGCTGAAAACTTGTTGGTATGGGCCTAGGATGGTAGAAGTGATCTCCCCGACAATAAAAGATGTATCACATACATGACCGGCCTGAGGGGAAAAATCTATGTTTATTGTTACATCTGAGGGAAAACGCAACTTATGCTCAACCCCTCTGAATTACCTGCGTAATGCTGGTAGCCCAGTGGTTAGCGCTGTCGCCTCACAGCAAGAAGGTCCTGTGTTCGAACCCTGAGGCTGTCCAACCATGGGGGTCAACAGTCAACAGTGGCGAGTTTATGAAAGGATATTGACACGATCCAAATGCAATATTATTTGATTGAGTTTATGTGAGATGCAGTCTCTCCATAAACGTCTAGATCTTGTTCCAGGTCCATGAAAACGAAAGTTCTTGTATATGTACACTTTTCAGTAACCAGAAAAACACAACAATGGAATAGCAATGTATTAGTTCACTAACAAACATCTCAAAGTAAAATAATCTAGATTGTCCATATGCAAATTGCTGAGTTTCTGGAAGTTATTCGTGTTATAGCCAATATGGAACACATACTGTGGTTTTTGACAAAGTATGGGCGAAGATGCATTTGTGACTCACAACCTCCAGTCACAAAACCCAAATTATAATGAATGCAAAGGGTATTATTATTAGCTGACAGATGGCCCAGGTCTGTGCCTGACTCACAGGTGCTCAGGGAGAGCTGTCTCTTGCTTGATGTCACTTGCTCGGTGACAAAGGCTGTCCCAAAAAGAGGTAGCTGATGAGCCTCATAATGCTGCTCAACTCAGATAAGGGATATTTAAACTGGCCTTGAACCTAGTGAATTATGCTTGCACTGAAACATTAAGAAGATATTGACTTATGTAGGTCTATTATATTTTACACTCACCTTTTCCTCATTTTTCAGACCATGGACATACTTCATGGACTCAATAATCCATGAAATGTGTATGCAATGCAGTCATACTGTGCAATGCACACTGCAGAGAAAACTACAATATACCATTTTAATTTCACATTGCTGCTCAAAGCATTGTGGAAATGTTACCTTCTCAGTAGTTCAGTTTTGTTTTTTGTTGTTCTTTACAGAGTAGGATGACTTAACTCCCACTGAGCTATAATGTCGGCTCCTGTCAGAGTGATCATTGTGACCACACACCACCTGTCTCCAGGTTACATAAGCTCACAAACAGTCGAAAAGCCCTTCCTCCGTCAGCCATAATCCCAGACTCTTGAACTTCACCGACAGACAGTGCAGCAGAGCTCACACACACTTTCCCACCCGTATCCCAACAAGTCCTAGGAAGTCCTGCCCTCTGTGTTAGTATGCAGCCCTGCAGGTTGCACATCTGAGAAGAGGTTAACTTTAGTTATCTTCCCCTGAAGGGGTTAAGGTAAGGAAAATTGTAAGGAAAATTTGTAAGAAATGAGTTGGGGGGGGGGGGTCACAGCACACAAACATACAGATGTGACCCCAGTTTACCACTCACACCCATGAACATAAAATCAATCTAAAAAGTATTTTCATTCAGTTAAATCGAGAATTCAAATGAGGGATGCAATGGAAAAGAAATACATTTTATTTTTATTTTTATCACTTCATCTGTGGGAAATATTTGTGTTTGTAAGTTTGAATTGCTTTTTCTTTACTGGTTTACCTTTTAAGAAGGCTAGATAACTATCTCTTTTGCAGACGATTTCTATTTGTATTTTGTCTATTTGTGTGTGTGTGTATATATACGTATATACATATATATACATATATATATATACACACACACACACGCACACACACACACACACACACACACACACACACATATATATATATATATATATAATTTATTTATTTTGCCATCCATCCATCCATCCATTTTCTTAACGGCTTATCCTGCTCTCCGGGATGCTGGAGCCTATTCCAGCAGTTGCTGGGCTCGAACCCAGGACCTTCTTGCTGTGAGGCGACCGCACTAACCACATGGCCACCGTGCATATATTTACATCACATTTACCATCGCCTTAAACAAGGAAGGACTTTGTGAATTTGTGATCAAGTATGACTTTTTCAGGGCGGCACGGTGGCGCAGTGGTTAGCGCGGTCGCCCTCACAGCAAGACGGTCCTGGGTTCGAGCCCCGGGGTAGTCCAACCTTGGTGGGTCATCCCAGGTCATCCTCTGTGTGGAGTTTGCATGTTCTCCCCATGTCTGCATGGGTTTCCTTCCGGGGGCTCCGGTTTCCTCCCACAGTCCAAAGACACGTAAGTCAGGTGAGTCGGCCATACTAAAATTGTCCCTAGGAATGAATGTGTGTGTGTGTGTGGTGTGGGGTGGGGTGGGGTGGGGTGGGGTGGGGGCGCCCTGTGATGACCTGGCAGCCTGTCCAGGGTTTCTCCCCGCCTGCTGCCCAATGGCTGTTGGAATAGGCTCCAGCATCCCCGTGACCCTGAGAGCAGGATAAGCGGTTAAGAAAATGGATGGATGGATGACTTTTTCATCTCTTATGTTTGGTTTTTTTTCTCCTCAGGGTGTCATCCACAAATAGCAGGTTAAAGGCACCAGGGGCGTTTTTTCATGCGATTGATTCACTCGTCAATGTATTTTTTCGAACTGTAGTTTTTGTCATGGGTATTTTTTTTAATAATTTTTTTAATTGTACCACTGGGGAGTTGCACATAATTTCGTTGTACAGCTGTGCAATGACATTAAAATCATTCATTCATTCATTTATTCAATTTCAGCCTATGGAGAGGATTTCTAGTCTCGTGAGTCAGGGAAGATGTCTCACAGTGTCATCAAGTCAACTGTCATCTGATGTGACAAGCTGGAAGATTTCAGTGCTCTTTTGATTACAGCGTGTCCAGTTCTATGGGTTTGGATCCTGTTTGTTTGTAGTTGTAGAATATAATGAATCTAAATCGCTGGTCAGAACTGGATGTCACTGATTTAGGTAGCAAGCTGAAAATTATCCCTGAAGAGGCACCAATCTATAGCAGTGATCAAATACTGAACTTCAGCTGGTGAAAGACTCGCGCCAGTGTGAAATGATTAGATTATAGTTATGGATATTTCTCATCGCAGATCAAATCTTTCCTGTAAAGTAACTCCAGTCGAGCTTTGTCATCTCACTAGATAAATATTTTCCTCCCTCCTATCTTTGCACTATCATTCTTAGTGATGTAACTCACTGTTGTCGTGGTGATGGTATTGTAAATTACCACTCTGATTAACTTCTTCATATTTTTGAATGTGTGCCCAATTTTTTTCAAAAAATTCCAAAAAAAAAATTCCAAAACTTTTTACGAAATTTTACCAAATTTGAATTTTTGAATGTGTGCCCCATTTGCTCGTGTGTCTGTGTTTGTGTGTGTGCGCGTGCGCGTGTGTGTGTGTCTTCCCTCCTTACCTTCCTCAGTCACGCCCGGCTGCGCTGCATGTGCACGTGTAACAGGTGCACCTTCTGCCTGTGTCAGAACTTCCTCAACTCCGAGCTGCTGCAGACGGTCAGGGCCAAACTCTACGCTGTGGTACTCAGCAGGTCCTCTTTACCGCCTCCAGCTCCATCTGTCCTCTTTTTATATCTTGTATCTGGCTTTCTGAGTCTGTATCTGGCTTTCCGAGTCGCATTGTCTCCCCATTTCCTCTTTCGTTTAAATTTCTGTTTTCCACCTTGCCATTTTTCCTCATTAAATTCTGTCACTTGGATATCGTCTTCATCTTCTTCTTCAAACAGTTTTTCCTCTCACCTCTATACTCTATTTTTCTATGATTCAGTGTAAAAGCAGGTCCGCTCCCTTTCTCATGCCCTGCTCTCCTACTTACATCATCATCCTCTCGCTGTATTTCTGTTTCTGTTTATTTTATCAGCAACATGCATTACTTTTTACCTTCAAACTGAAAACATTCATGCAGATATCATCACCTTTTTTTTTTCTCGTCTTCATTTTGCTGTTGTCATTAGGTTGAGTTAAGGTTCAAGTTTATTTTCTGTTACTTAGAATCATTTCATCCTTTTTATTGCATGCTACTTGTAGAGCGGTTGGTGTCTGTCTATCATCTTGGTCTGCTTTGCTTTCATACCTGTGGTTAAACCTGTGTGGACTAGCACCACAGAGGTCATAGGTCGTTGTTGGCACCGATGTCGTGCTGCTGAAACTACGTTTCACATTTGTTGGCTTTTACTTCAAGATCTCTGCAGTCTAAGGTTCCTCCTTTCTCATCCTCTTACTTCATTTCATCCTGGTTGTTTTTTCCACAAGCCCATGTCACATTATTTATTTGTCCTATTTTCCTTTTTTATAAGATCACATTTAGAGAGCTGTGTGTTCGTGATGCTAAGTTATTAATATTAGTTTTTGAGTCATTTTTTGCACAGAGTGCCCATATTATTTTATGTTCTAATATACTGGGTTATGTAAATAATGTTACATGATATGTGTGTGTGTGTGTGTGTGTGCGTGTGCGTGTGTGTGTGTGTGTGTGTGTGTGTGTGTGTGTGTGTGTGTGTGTGTGTGTGTTTGTTCTTTGATAATCACAAATCACGTCATAACATATTGACAGGCTCAAGTGGGCAGCACGGTGGTCCAGTGGTTAGCGCTGTCGCCTCACAGCAAGAAGGTCCTGGGTTCGAACCCTGGGGTTGTCCAGTCTTGGGGGTCATCCCAGGTCATCCTCTGTGTGGAGTTTGCATGTTCTCCGTGTCTGCGGTGGGTTTTCTCCGGGTGCTCCGGTTTCCCCCACCATCAAAAAGACATGCATGTTAGGGTTAGTACTGCTGCCTGTGCCCCTGACCGAGGCATGGCAAGACGAGCTGGAGTTGGTTCCCGGGCACTGCACAGCAGCTGCTCACTGCTCCTAGCTACACAGCTAGGATGAGTTAAATGCAGAGCGTAATTTCCCTACGGGGATCATTAAAGTATCTCAAAGTCAAACAACCAAAAGAAAAGAAATCAGTAGTTGAGTACCATCACACAACCTTTGAGGCCTCTTATGTCTTTACCTTCCTGCTGGTTTCATTTTGTGTATTCCTCCTTACTGTCTCAGTTAATCCGTCTCACTGTCTCTTTCTTTCTTTGTCCGTTCATCTCCTTTATCACTGTCACATGTCTTGTTACTGCATTTGGATCTCTCTCTCTCTCTCTCTGAGCCTCTTTGTAAGTCTGTCATTCTAGTTATGTCATTCTTTGTGTCTTCTCTCTCTCAGACACGTGAGCCAGGCAGACCTGAAGAGCTCGACCTTCTGGCTGAGGGCCAGCGTCGGGGCCACAGTGTTTGCAGTGCTGGGCTTTGCCATGTACAGAGTCCTCCTCAAACCACGGTGATCCTCGCTTGACCCAATACACACTGACGGCGTTTCGGCAGGATCAGAACTGAAGCTAGTTACAAACTCGAGGTATCTCTAAAGCTGTTAGATGATGGAGGAAGTTCAGAAGGCTGCAAAAGTGTCCCAATCTGAAAAATTTGTCTTGAGCAGTGGAAAAACAAAATCTTGAGCATACTTGGCTTAATCATCTTCCTTCTTCATTGCGGTAAAATTATGTATATATATATTTTCCCCATGTGGGTATAAAAGTGAAAATAATTTATTTTTTATGTATGTTGCTCATTTTATTTCTTTGTCTGCAAGTATTTTGCTCAAACTATAGATAATATATTTTTATTTGTACTATAAGAAGTATAGTAAGTGGTCATGAGGCTTAGTGAGTTGTGCAGTATAATTAGATATTTTTCTGGTTACCTGCTGATTCAAACATGGACAACTTAATGTTAACTGCTTAAGATAAAGACTGATCTGTGAGGTACACAATAGTATCAATGATATTAGTTGGGCCGAACGATGTAAATGCTGTATATAAGATATTAGATTGAAAATTTCTTTGTCTGTGTTCAAAAGGGACAAGTTGTGCAGTATGAGCACTGAAAACATTGAATGCCAGTGTGTTGGTTCAAATTTCGGTTCAGTAAATGACAAGACTGTTGATCACCAACATCGATTCGACAACGGTTTGCTGCTGTGTTGCCAACCAGGTTTTTCAATATCCGTTAGAAAGCTTGGTTTCTCCCTTTGTACGTCTTCATATCTCAAAAGGAGTCATGCTGAATTAACATATGCTACTATGTTGAATGGTCTTAGCTGCATCCTATCACATCTGAACCTGTGAAAACATTAGCCGATGCTCCTACCCACATCGGTCACTTTATTTTGTGTGTGTGCATGTGTGTACACAAGCATTGTGCATACACACTCAATGCATTACCGCGTATGATAATTTATAGTGTACAGTCATTTCTCACACTGCACACACACCCATTCTATTACCACCTACGGTAAATTTACACCGTAGTCATTTCAATCTTTGAGAGCTTTTTGCATGCTTACAGATTTCTAGTCAAATTCCAGTTTTGGAGAACCACTTGTTCAAAAAAAGGGCAATGCCAGCATTGCATTTTTCCCTCCTTTCCATAATCCTCCTAGTTCATGGTAATCCAGTCTTGTAAATTTATTATAATACAAGCTCCGAGTCGAAACCAGTTTGTTTTTTAATTTCATATTGTAATGTGGCCATCACAGTGGTCCTGGATCCGTATTCCTGCTCACAGAAGCTTGTAAACATGGTGTAAGATTATTTCATTCCAGTACATTTCCTGCCACCTCTAGGTTGTTTGAGTCATTTACACACCCCTGCCTTTCCAAAGGTTTCTAATAAATCTACAAGTTTATATCACTTTGTGTTTTGGTAGTCTTTCACTTTACCTGCTGTCTGATGTGGCTTATCACTGTCACTGATCTATTAGTTCATGTTATATATTAACCAATAAATCAATCTAGTTGCATTTTATGTAGCACTTATATATATATAAGTATATATATATATATGTATGTATGTATATACACTACCGTTCAAAAGTTTGGGATCACCCAAACAATTTCGTGTTTTCCATGAAAAGTCACACTTATTCACCACCATATGTTGTGAAATGAATAGAAAATAGAGTCAAGACATTGACAAGGTTAGAAATAATGATTTGTATTTGAAATAAGATTTTTTTTACATCAAACTTTGCTTTCGTCAAAGAATCCTCCATTTGCAGCAATTACAGCATTGCAGACCTTTGGCATTCTAGCTGTTAATTTGTTGAGGTAATCTGGAGAAATTGCACCCCACGCTTCCAGAAGCAGCTCCCACAAGTTGGATTGGTTGGATGGGCACTTCTTTGAGCAGATTGAGTTTCTGGAGCATCACATTTGTGGGGTCAATTAAACGCTCAAAATGGCCAGAAAAAGAGAACTTTCATCTGAAACTCGACAGTCTATTCTTGTTCTTAGAAATGAAGGCTATTCCATGCGAGAAATTGCTAAGAAATTGAAGATTTCCTACACCGGTGTGTACTACTCCCTTCAGAGGACAGCACAAACAGGCTCTAACAGGTACTATTTAATGAAGATGCCAGTTGGGGACCTGTGAGGCGTCTGTTTCTCAAACTAGAGACTCTAATGTACTTATCTTCTTGCTCAGTTGTGCAACGCGGCCTCCCACTTCTTTTTCTACTCTGGTTAGAGCCTGTTTGTGCTGTCCTCTGAAGGGAGTAGTACACACCGGTGTAGGAAATCTTCAATTTCTTAGCAATTTCTCGCATGGAATAGCCTTCATTTCTAAGAACAAGAATAGACTGTCGAGTTTCAGATGAAAGTTCTCTTTTTCTGGCCATTTTGAGCGTTTAATTGACCCCACAAATGTGATGCTCCAGAAACTCAATCTGCTCAAAGAAGTGCCCATCCAACCAATCCAACTTGTGGGAGCTGCTTCTGGAAGCGTGGGGTGCAATTTCTCCAGATTACCTCAACAAATTAACAGCTAGAATGCCAAAGGTCTGCAATGCTGTAATTGCTGCAAATGGAGGATTCTTTGACGAAAGCAAAGTTTGATGTAAAAAAAATCTTATTTCAAATACAAGTCATTATTTCTAACCTTGTCAATGTCTTGACTCTATTTTCTATTCATTTCACAACATATGGTGGTGAATAAGTGTGACTTTTCATGGAAAACACAAAATTGTTTGGGTGATCCCAAACTTTTGAACGGTAGTGTATATATATATATATATATATATATATATATATATATATATATATATATATATACACACCCCGATCAGCCAAAACATTGAAACCACTGACAGGTAAGTGAATAACAATGATTATCTCGTTACAATGGCACCTGTCAAGGGGTGGAATATATTAGGGAGCAAGTGAACAGTTCTTGAAGTTGATGTGCCGGAAGCAGGAAAAATGGGCAGATGTAAGGATCTGAGTGACTTTGACAAGGGCCAAATTGTGATGGCTAGATAACTGGGTCAGAGCATCTCCAAATCAGCAGGTCTTATGGGGTTTCCTGATATGCAGTGGTCAGGACCTGCCAAAAGTGGTCCAAGGAAGGACAACAAGTGACCCGGCGACCGGGTCATGGGCGCCCAAGGCTCATTGATGCGCGTGGGGAGTGAAGGCGAGCCTGTCTGGTCTGATCCCACAGAAGAGCTACTGTAGCTCAATTTGCTGAAAAGGATAATGCTGGCTATGATAGACAGGTGTCAGAACAAACGGTGCATCACAGCTTGCTGTGTATGGGGCTGCATAGCCGCAGACTGGTCAGAGTGCCCATGATGACCTCTGTCCACCACAGAAATTACCTACAATTGGCACGTGAGCACCAGCACTGGACCATGGAGCAATGGAAGAAGGTGGTCTGGTCTGTTGAATCGCGTTTTCTTTTACATCATGTGGACAGCCGGGTGTGTGTGTGTTGTTCACCTGGGGAAGAGATGGAACCAGAATGCACTATGGGAAGAAGGCAAACCAATGGAGGCAATGTGATGCTCTGGGCAATGTTCTGCTGGGAAACGTTGGGTCCTGGCATTAATGTGGCTGTTACCTTGACACGTACCACCTACTTAAACATTTTTGCAGACCGAGTACGTTCCGTCATGGCAACGGTATTCCCTGATGGCAGTGGCCTCTTTCAGCATGATAATGCGCCCTGCCACACTGCAAAAATTGTTCAGAAATGGTTTGAGGAACATGACAAAGAGGTCAAAATGTTGCCTTGGCCTCCAAATTCCACAGATCTCAATCTGATCGAGCATCTGTGGGATGTGCTGGAAAAACAAGTCGGATCCATGGAGGCCCCACCTCGCAACTTACAGGACTTAAAAAGGATCTGCTGCTAACATCTTGGTGCCAGATACCAGAGGACACCTTCAGAGGTCTTGTGGAGTCCATGCCTCAGTGGGTCAGAGCTGTTTTGGTGGCACAAGGGGGACCTACACAATATTAGGCAGGTGGTTTTAATATTTTGGAAGTGTGCCTAATCGGATGCCATTTCTGAGAAACCCCAAGCATTAATTCATACCTACAGTTTGCTAGAAGAGAGTTTTGTTGTCTGATGGGACTCAGGTGGTGGGCTTGAAAACATACAAAAACCAAACACAGCCCAGCATCAGGGAGCAGGAAGGACTTGACAGCTTGTTGCATCAGGGGGCAAGATGATGGAGCTCTGCAGCCGGGGCAAAGACTCGTCCGCCTATAGGACAATGCCCCCCACCAAAAAAAAAAAGAAAAACAGCAAAATCTAAGGCATGGCTGGAAAAGGTCAAGAATGTTTCATCAAAATAACGCGTGATCTGTTGGGATGGAGAGACTTGTGGGGTAGTTGACCCTTCACTCCTATATGTGTACACAACCACAAGGTGGCAGCATTGCTCAAACTGGAAAGTCCTCATCGAAAAGTTTTTTGTGAGTGAAGTTTTAGTGCTGCTTTATTGGAAATCTATTGTGTCGGTTGAAAAGTACAGTGTCGTGCTTGCCAATGCATTTTTTTTTTGCCTCTGGAGTTGAACCAGGCGTAGCAGTGCTGTACACGAGCGTCTTGGAATACGTCAGATTAGGAGTTGATAATGTCAAGACTAACATAAAATGTCATGTAGGTGAGATCTACTAATGCTTTATACACTGGCAGGTAAAAACAAACTCCATTAACCTATCTTTTTTGGACTTGTATTGAGTGGCTGTCAGAAAGTTCTCCCTCCTATGTGACTGCCTTGCCCCTTCAAAGGAAGCTGAATCAGTTCGTCCGGATACAGCGTTTATTGACAGATACATTTCATCGCTCATCTAAGGTCACTTAGATGAGTATTGATGTCACTCGCTGAGTAAATCAGATGAACTGATTCAACTTCCTTCGATTTTCTTACCCGGATTATTGAGCATGCACGAAGACGTGCCTTGCATCTTGTTATACATCAAGAGTTGGTATGAAGATGTATTTCACACTGACCATGCAAAACATGATAATGCAAGCGATCCGTAATCGTGGAGGTAGAAACTGCGAGCGGGAGAACCTGCCATTAGCATAAAAGTTCACAGTAGCTACGGCCAATCCAGCTGGGCAGATTGCCATATTCCCCATGAATAAGTAATCCCAGAGAGCATTGTATCTGGCCTCCAGGCCGACAATGTCAGCACCGATCTCCTCCCTCGCTGTATTGATCTGATGGGCTGCTTTTTGTGCTCTAGCTGCATTTCAAAATCAAAGGAGCGTGCAGGAAGCTGAATTCACTTGTTGCACACCACCGGGGAATTTGTTAAAACAAAATATTTCCAAGTTCAACTTACTGTCATGTGCACTACAAATACAACGAGCCGTATTAAAATACAACGAAGCACTCCTGCTCTGGCTCTCTCTGCCTTGACCTATGAAGGACACCGTACAAAGACAAATATGTCACCATATGTACAGTGCAAGATGAAAATACACTGTTGTGTAACGCACAATATGCAATACACAACACCCCCCTACGTATATAACGTTATCGTCAGAGAAAGTGCACGAGTGCAAGTTAATTCTTCGATGAACTCTTCGAAACTTGAAGCCTAAACTGAAAGCCGAGTAGTTTCAGAGGCTGTATGAGAAAATGAACTCTTCTGCTTCTCTGCAGAGCATCCACTGATGCGCTGATGATTGTCCTCACAGTGTGTGTTCATGTGTATGCAACAGGGGCTTTCAACTGTCCACACACAGAGGAGGTGGGGGGTCAGCAGAGAGGGGTACATAGTCGTGGAGAGAAACAACGTGTCTGTGTGCATGTTTGCAGAACGTCCCACCTGTTCATGTTGTGACAAGCGGCAAACTTCCAATTCGTGACGTCATAACACATAGCAGTGATTCTCCTGTCTGTGTTCACCTGTCTGCTCCCTCACCCTCATCGCTCTCCTCTCTCTCCTCTCTTTCTTTCCTCTCTCTCTTGCACTCTCTTCCTCCCCCTCTCTTTCTTTCCTCTCTCTCTCTTTCTTCCCTCCCCCCCTGTCCGTGCCCTCCAGAGCTGTGATGCAGTTCACGAGCAGGTGCCAGCAAATGACTTGCAAAAATGAAGCCTAAGCCTTGTGAAAGCACCTTTTACCCAATTAGCTGCTGTTAATAGGCTGTGCCTACTGTTTTTAACTGCTGCAGGTGGCGAGGCGGGCCAGCGGCGCACATTTGTGTGCTTGGTGGTGATGTGGAGGATGGGTTCTGAGCTGTATAAGTGGGTCCCGGAAGACAAGAAAATAAGCAAGATTGACTGTAGACAAGTCGTGTAGTTAAGTGTTAGATTATGCAAAATTTAACAAAAAGAGAAAAAAAAACTCCAAAGAGGACTTGCATTTTGGTCCTTGCATTTGAATAATACTCATATATTTTGTCCGCTGCATCCTTAATACTCAGTCCAACCTGTAAAGAAAAATGTACATTGGAAATCAATCAGGAAGAGGGTAGCCGCCATTAGCTTTAACCTCAAACTGCTGTGTGTTTGTTGGGAGGAAGAAGAAAAAAAAGCCCCCAAGGGTTAAACATATTCAATGAGCACCTTGTTTCCATGGTAATGCAATTCATTAACCGAGGAAGTTTCACAAGACAAAGATCCATCACTGGCAAGCACACAACGCCGCCAACAAGCCAACTCTTCTCAATGGTGAAATCCACCTGATGATCACTTTAACTGATGCATCTCTAAGAGGTCGGTGGCTGTCAGGATGGATGGAGCCTCCGCAACACAAACTGGAGCAACACAACCTTCTTTTTTTGACCCGAAGCAGGAAATTACACCGGTGAAGAAATTGATGTCATACCAAAGGAATTAAGATGAAACGTTATTTATGAATATCAAAGTTCCCAACAAGCTCAAAAAACAGCAACACACACACAGTGGAGGATCCTAAATATGTGACGTGACGCCGCTTCACAGGCTGCAGCTGCTGCACTGGCTTGGTAGATTTTGTCACAGATTTTTACAAATAAACCATCAAAGCCTTTGCATTTGTAGCAGTCCTGTCCATTATTGATCTTGCATACATACGTCTTCATGTATTTACGTAAGAATGCATGATAAAGTGGGAGAGTAACTGCCCTGTCGCGGTAATCAATGTGCACAAACAATCCATACTATCTCATCTCGTATTGTACGTGGATATCTCCCTGCTAGAGTCCTGGGGACTCACTCGTCCATCAGTCAGTTGGTCAACAATCGATGTCCTGTTTCACGTTTGCATGACGCGAGTTGAAAATTGGTCAGCTACAGGAAAATGTGTGCTCAGACATCTCCGCCGACGTCAACGACGCTGGCAACCATGTGCCAATGGAGTGCCAAGAGTATCCCTCCATCCTGTCACTACACCAGCTGATCTCACCGAGTATGCTGTCCTTCAGCCGGAGAGGACAGACTGACGTGTGAGACTACCTGGTAGCCAGCCTGTCGGTTTGGAGGGGGGAAAGCTGCATACCCTTGGCACTCCATGGCACAGGGTGTGCGTGCTGAGGAAGTTGGTGAGATGAATGACGATGATGAATGAGAGGTAGATTTCAGGTCGTGTCCGACAGAGCTGCATTGCACGGAATGCGTCCCGCATATACATAATGACGTGACGAGGAGGCAAAAAAAAAAAACCGAACACACGCCGGAAAGTATGTCTGGGGTGCGCGCTATACACCGCCGTGCGTGCGTGTTGGTGAGAGGGCTACCCCACGTGAATAATAAATAATAACCGCTACGCTGTCCCTATGCGTACGTGTTTATGAGAGAGAGAGAGAGAGCGAGAGAGAGAGAGAGAGAGAGCGAGAGGGAGAGATGGTGTAAAGGGAAAGAGTTCCTCGAAACCCTTCTGTGTGTGGGTGGCGTCCCCAATCACTACTCTCTCTCTCTCTCCCTCTCTCCCTGTGCCTCCCTTTCTTCCTCCCCTGCGAAGTGAGGCACGCATGCGGCTGTGCATGTGGCTCTGGGCCGGGCTTCCTCCTGCGGGACTGTGCCAGCCGTCGGGAGTCCGTCCGCGGCTTTCATCATCACAAGCGGGGCGGGGTGGGAGGGGGCGGACGGCGTTGCGGCTGAGCGGCGCTGCGCCACCGGGGCACCGTGACGCACCATAAATTGGCACTTGCCTCCCCTGACTTCTCTCTCTCTCTTCTCTCTCTCTCTCTCTCTCTCTCTCTCTCTCTCTCTCTCTCTCTCTCCTCTCTCTCTCCTCTCTCTCTCTCTCTCTCTCTCTCTCTCTCTCCCCCTCTATCTCTCTCTCGCTCTCTCCCCCCGAGCACACAAGCCGGACAGGGAGCGCTGTGCTCACACACAACCTGGACAACGGCGACTTGCAGGTCTCCGCGGCTGAACGGAGGAGGACTCCAGCTGGGACCCTGAGGGTCGGTCTCCCACTTCTGTAATAGAAATAATCTGGCGTGCGTTTGGTTATGACGATGATGACGGCGACGACGTCCGTCATCGCATCCCTCTGAAGGGACACTTATTCCGGCTTGCAAAGTTTCCGTGGCTGCCTCTTTTTTATTCTAATAAGAAATAACAGCTGGACCCGTTCATCGTTGCAGTTTATGAGGAGACCACCGGTGGTCTGGCGGTGTGGCGGCAGCACATTAAAAGAAAAAGAAAGGAAAAAGAAAACAAACGCATGCTGCAACTTGGTAGGCTATACTCAACTTTTACTTCTGTCGGCGGATTAAAAAAATTTTTTTTTGTTTTCTGAAAAATAATACTCAAGGAATGGGCTCTAACCCGCGGAGTAAACGCAACCGGGCAAAACTTAACTCCGCAACACGACGGGTGAAGTTTGTCCGAGAGATGTCCAAATAACCCCCCCCCGCGCTGCGCCCCCCTCCACACCTTTACCCTCTTTTCCTGTCTCTCTGGAGTACACGCGGAGCGGGACCACGGGGCGATGAGGAGTCCCCGTTAAAAGGATATTCTGCTTGTTTGTTTCATCAACCCGGAGCAGCGGCCGGAGCATGGCGGGCGGAGCCCGGGAGGTGCCGGTGAACTCCTCGCCCGCGGTGGCGGCCAACGCGGAGGGGGAGGAGATCGAGGTGTTGGAGAGCACCGACGTTCTGCCCGTGGCAGTGGAGGACGTGAGTCTCACACCACACCACCCGAAACGGGCGTAAAATGTTGATTTATTTGGGGGAACCTCGTGTCCCAGAGTCGCGTCCGAGAGCTGTCCTCGCCTCACATAGTCACGTGGTAGCACCTCCGTGGCCAGGGAGAGCAGGCTGGCAGCGTGTAGGTGGTGGCACTTAGGGATAGTGGTCCGCACGCTTCACCCTTTCCGAACAGGTTGCTAAAGTGACGTCACTTTCTGACTGACTTTTTCCTTCTCGTCTCTTCCTTGCTGTCACTCACTGCTGATCTCTCTCTCTTTTTCCATCCCTGTCTCAGCAATGGAAGTCTCTGTTTGACAAGGTATGTACTGCGGTTAACAGGCCTTCATTCTGTCTGTGAAGATGTTTTATTTTTATTTTATTTATTTTGTTGTTGTTAATTTGCATGTCTAGACATTTTAAGTTGAGATGCCTTTCAGTTGACTGCATGATAAATGACTGGTGCTCTGGCTTCATCTGTGGTACCAAATGTCAAACAGTGTTTTCTTTAGTGGGGGCGTAGCAGTGTTTTGCACCACGACACATGGGCAATTTAGTTTGGCAATATTGTCAGCTTTGCAAACTTTGGATAAAGTCAATGTGCATGTTAGTCTGTTAAATATGAATATAGTATATTAGCAAAATGGTATAGGTACAGTATTGGGCGGCAGTGGTTAACGCTGGCGCCTCACAGCAAGAAGGTCCTGGGTCCGAACCCCGGGTTATCCAACCTTGGGGGTCATCCCAGGTCGTCCTCTGTGTGGAGTTTGCATGTTCTCCCCGTGTCTGCGGTGGGTTTTCTCCGGGTGCTCCGGTTTCCCCCACCATCAAAAAGACATGCATGTTAGGGTTAATACTCCTGTCTGTGCCCCTGGCCGAGGCAATGGAAAGAAGACCTGGAGTTGGTTCCCGGGTGCTGCACAGAGGCTGCCCACTGTTCCTAGCTACACAGCTAGGGTGGGTTAAATGCAGAACATGAATTTCCCCACGGGGATCAACAAAGTATCTCAAAATCAAAATAAGAAAAAATTCTGCATATTGTGGCCTAATTGCTACGACTTCTGTAAGATTAGCTGATAAAACAGACATAGTTGAATCCTGTCCTCTTACTGGACAACACCCGCAGGATAACATGTAACCCAGCTGTGGCTTTGTCCAACCAAACTTCTGCGGACGCGAAGCCAGAGTGAAGCCCCTTGGTGCTTGCAGAGGAGTGGGAGCAAAGCATACAGGGGGAGCATGTTAGGGGTGTGCACCCCCGCTGACACCGACTCACACCAGTACACTTAGAACTTTACATAATCCCGGGTGCATTGGTGTGTCAGTCATATGCCTTTTGTAACAATATGTGTGTGTGTGTGTGTGTGTCACACACACACACACACACACACACACACGCACATTTATGCACACATACATATGTAGCCAGGGACCATAGGGACTCTCATCAGTGGTGCAGCAGGTTGGGCTGACAGACGGCAAACGGCTCTCTCTCTCTCTCTCTCTCTCTCTCTCTCTCTCTCTCTCTCTCTCTCTCTCTCTCTCTCTCTCTCTCTCTCTCTCTCTCTCTCTCTCTCTCTCTCTCTCTCTCACTCTCTCTGTCTTTCCCTTTCTACCCCCCTCTCTATTCCCCCCCCCCCCACATACACACAACACAGCCACCACTCTACTCTCTACTGGTCTGCCCCAGCACCTGCTTGCCCCGGGGGCCCCATATTCTTCCCTGAGACGACTCTGTGTGTGTGTGTGTGTGTGTGTGTGTGTGTGTGTGTGTGTGTGTGTGTGTGTGTGTGTGTGTGTGTGTGTGTGTGTGTGTGTGTGTGTGTGTGTGTGTGTGTGTGTGTGTGTGTGTGTGTGTGTGTATGTGTGTGTGGTGTGTGTGTGTGTGTGTGTGTGTGGCAGGCTTTAGGGAGGAGGGTAAGGGTTGATTCAGAGGCTCGTGTCAGGCTCACACTTTCAGATGGGGATCAGTGTCCCATGGGATTATGGGAAAGGCGAGCTGAAATGTGTATTGGGTAGAATATGATCGAGGGATGGAGAGTGTTCTGTGCACAGGCATTAAGCGGGCCTCGTCAATTCACAGCCTTTATTCGTGTGGCACTGCTTTGAATATCCTTAAGTGGACTTCAGATTAAAAGGGGGGGGGGAATAGTGGAGGGGGTTTCAGGGGTCTGTCCAAATGGTGAGGTCGCCGCCCGGTCTGGCAGCTACAAATATCCTTTCATTCTTTTCTTCTCTTTCGCTCCATCCTCCCCTTCAATGGCTTGCTCCATTTGTTAAGGGGCTGACCTCAGGGACCCCCAGCTTCTCAGTGAAGAATGAGGAAGAGAAATGACGGGGCTGCTGAAGACCTGGGGGTGGGGTGGGGGGGGTGGGTAAAACCTCTCTGGTGTTGTGTGTGTGATTGAGAGACAAACTGTAAATAGGGTTGGTGCTTAACACAGCGTACACATCGGGATACATGCTGTAAGGTGCTCACACAGTCTCAAAATACAGGGTAACTAAATATACACTTGCCTTCCATACCCTAGACATCGCCAATGAGTGTTAAAAGCCTACATATTTTGGGGGAGTCCGGGGGTGGCGTGGTGGTCTATTCCGTTGCCTACTAACACGGGGATTGCCGGTTTGAATCCCTGTGTTACCTCCGCTTGATCAGGTGCGCCTACAGACACAATTGGCCATGTCTGAGTGGGAAGGGTGGAAGCCGGATGTGGGTATGTGTCCTGGTCGCTGCACTAGTGCCTCCTCTGGTTGGTCAGGGGTGCCTGTTCGGGGGAGGGAGAGGAGGAACTGGGGGGAATAGCGTGATCCTCCCATGCACTACGTCCCCCTTAGCAAAAGTCCTCACTGTCAGGTCAAAAGAATCGGCTGACGACTCCACATGTATTGGAGGAGGCATATGTGGTAGTCTGCAGCCCTCCCGGATCGGCAGAGGGGGTGGAACAGCGACCAGCAAGGCTCAGAAGAGTGGGATGATTGGCTGGATGCAACTGGGGAGAAAAAAAGAGGGGAAATCCAAAAAAGAAAAAAAAGCCTACACGTCCTTTTTTCAGTTTTAATTTTCTTGGCTTTCATCCCAATTTGGCATATCCATTTCTGTGGTTGTCAATGTCCTCCGATGTATGCGGAGCCAGCTGGCTGCTTCTTTTCACCTTCTGGCTGCAGGTTTTCTCTATCAGAAAGTAATGCATGTGGAGGCCTGTGCTACCCCCCCCCCCCCGATACCTGTACAGATTCCCAACCATCTATAGGAGTTACAATTTGCAATGGTGACACAGGGTATCCTTGCCGGCTCCCCTCCCAGGAGCATTACCAATCGCACTCCATGCGGGACAACGGTCGAGCTGGAGGTAACACTGGATTTGAGCTGTGAATTTCAGTGTATTAGTCCACTGTGCCACCCAAGCACCAAAAGCCTATATTTTCCACAGCCTTTGAGAGCTATATTTAACACCGTTACACTTGTTGGTGAAACACAAGGTACGTGTATCCATAAGATTTGTGAGGTGTGTAGATGAGGATGTCTGCTGAGGTCTGCATGTAAGTTATTTTGATCTGTACGGACCGTAATGTCCATCCGTGTGTATTATCCAGGTTATAAAAGATGTCAAGGTGTGCGTGTAACTTTTATGATTCGTGCACCTCCAAGTTATGAGTTTATATTAAGTACAAGCATGGGACTGAATTTGTTAGCTGTGCAGCAAGATGTCTGGGGATGACTGTAGCTCCTCAGTTCATCAGATCTGTCAAGTCTTTCCATCTGTGCAGTACATTTCTGTCTATTCCTTCAGGGAAGTTGGTACAGCAGCAGAAAGATGGGACTGTACTTATACTTTTTTGGTGTTTTTTTTTCTTTTCTTTTCTTCACATCACTGTTCCTTGCAAATCTCAAAAGATTTGGGAGGACCTCTCCTGCAAATTATTTGACCCAGAATTTGTGTGTTTTAGGTACACACAACTATCACTCTATATTAGGGGTGTGCAGTATATCAAATATACTCGATGTATTGTGGCTTGTTCTATGTGGGATGTAGTATCCAACATTGAGTGCCAAATGTCACGCACTTTGTTTAAGACTCGCTTTTGTGTTTCGCTTCTCTCACGTCTCTATTCGCTTTCCCTCTCGCAGACAAAAGAGAAAAAACTCAAATACATACGTCGCACACACTCGTCTGCCCATCCAGACCACTCTCCTGGGCGAATGTGTGTGATGTGGTGAGGCGTGTGTTTTTTGTATGTGGAGGGGACAGGGAAAGAGCCTGGAGAGAGCGAAAGAAGTGAAACCCAAAGCGAGTTTATGCGTGTTGAGTTCGGGAACAGTACTAGAAAATGGAGGCGGGGCGAACTGGTTCCCGAAAAGAAACAGCACTGGATTTGTTGCGTTGAGCTCTGTTTTTCCACGGCACGTGCGCAACTGCCGCCATGGGCTATGTGCCACAAATTGTGGTCACTCACTCATGGACAACCTGAGAGGGACGTTTAGTTGGATGCACTCGCAACTGCTGTATGGACACACGGAGGGACAACAAATAGTGCCATGGTGGACGGTTTTGTGTGCTTGTTGTTAAGGGTCTTTGTTGAGCTTACGCTCCGTAGAACTAGGCTACAGTATGTAGGCCTACATCATGCCATTATTCATTTTCATTTAACAGCTGTGTCTGGTTTGAATAAATACGGTTTTGTTAAATTTAACTTGGTTGTGATTTCCCCCTTTTTGCATGCAAGTTTAAAATTGCTCAAATAGAAACCACTGATGAATATAAGCAAGAATGTTTTAATGTGGACACGTTGCAGGGGACTACTAGAATCATCACGCTGGTGTGACTGCGTGAATCAAGGCTTAAATCGAGCATTTATGAAGTGCTTTAGAGGAGATTTCAAAATATCAAGGTATATATCGTGTATCACGATATAGCCTAAAAATATCGTAATATTACTTAGAGGCCACATCGCCCAGCCATATCCTATAGCGTTGGCCTAGGGGGGTGTTTTGAAAGTGCTGTGTTGCTGTGTTCGTCTGCTCTTTCACTCTTCTCCTCACTCCCCAGAGAGGATTTTGTTGCAGTGTAAGTGCTCTCTTCTTCTCCTAGCAAGAAGTAAGAGACCAAGCCTCGGAATACTTTGATTCGTATTTTCCATCTCTCGCAACAAACAGGGAGACTGAACACAGAGTAGAGGTCTAATGAAGTGGAGGAGAAGCTGTCAGGAGAATAGCAGGTGCATCATGCTCTCTCTCTCTCTCTCTCTCTCTCTCTCTCTCTCTCTCTCTCTCTCTCTCTCTCTCTCTCTCTCTCTCTCTCTCTCTCTCTCTCTCTCTCTCTCCCCCCCCCCCTTTCTCTCTTTCTCACATTCTTTCTCTATCTCACAGTCTCACCCTATCTATTAAACACACACACAAACCGATCCTGAAAGACAGAAATCCCCATTGTCTGATTATACACACTGGCTACAAAATTCACAAAAGAAGCGGGTGTTTGGAATTTGCAGTTTCCTCCTTGCGCTCGTAGCTAGCAGCCACAAAGACCCCATCCACAGTTTCCCTATAATGTTGTTTTAGAGGATTTTCGTGGCTTTTAAGGATGGACCACACTCTACGCAGAGGGCTTAGTCCAATAAGCCGTGTTACACGTTAATAATTGATATATCACACAAGGAAATGAACCAAAAATGTTTTTTTTATTTTTTTATTTTTATTTGCTTACCTGAAAGGCAACCCAACGTGGACTTTGTATTTGATTTCCTGTTATCTCCATGTAAGGCGCTGCAAGGTGTTATACAATAGTCTTCCTCCATTACGTCACTGTACATTTGTCATAGTTGGTCATGTAAGGTGGCTTCTAAAAAAAAGTTGTGTTCCTTTCTGTTGCATTCATACACTGCGTGGTCATGCACAAGGGGCTTCGTGAAGGGATTTATATACAGCATAGACAGGCAAATGAATTATCTAAGGTGACTGGGAATGTTCCTGTAATGTTAACATCCTAGTGTGGAAGTATCCACGTTTGCACTGTTTGGAAAGCCTGGATCATCTCATAGAGTCGCCAGAGCACACCGACACCTTTTCTCCAACAGTATTGTCTGTATTTGGGCCTGGAACCTCAGCAAATGTCTCGTAATACATTTTTGGTTCCTGTTTTTTGACTTATAGGGTAAAACTTATTGGAATGTGAAATGACTTTATAAGGTGACCCCCCCCCCCTTTGATTCTATGGCGAGGGTAGTGTGCCGTATGTTTGTGTGTGTGCGTGTGTGCGTGCGCACGAGTGCATACGTCTGTGTCCACACTGTCCCCTTTGTGTTGACATGTGCTGCTAAAAGCCAAACCCGGCTCCCAATGGCCCGTTCAAATGCTCCAGAAGCTTAGTATTTAAATACTTTCACATGTCTGCACATACTCCGTGCACCACTTTCCTCCTTAAGTTTTTTTTTCTGATGGCAAAGAAACATCCGTGTCACCCTGCTAAGACTTTGTTTCACCTTTTCTCCTCAGTGGAACTTTGTAAATCAAATTCTTTAAGGGGTTTTGGGGAGCAGGTTACCCCACTTTCACTGTTGTAGGGAAAAACATTGCTCAAAGTATATATAAGCCTCACAACTCATGAAATTTATTTATTTTGAAATAGGGTACAGCCTGGTGTTACTTGATGTATTAAAATCACCCCATAAATTCTTATCAAACTAAAAGTGGGCAGGACTGATCTTAGGTTAACTTAGATGATGCCGCTGATTAAAAGTATCAGGCGTTCACAATGGGGAGCCACCGGTTCCCCAGCAGGACTCCTTTTTTTTCCTTTAATGTAATTGTCTTTTTTAATGAGCTTATTAAACCGACACTATCCATCTGGCGTAGAATAGGAATGGCATTATTTAAAGTCCCACGGTCTAGGGGTGCACCCTTACCCCCTCCCAGCACCACTGCCACCACCATCTCTTCAGCTGCCACATGCACAGTGCCACTGCACCTTGTCAAAGCCTCTGTTTTGTTAAGTACACTTCTTTTTTATGTCTGTTTATTGGGATTTTAGTTAAACAAACAAACAAACAAACAAACAAACAAACAAACAAACAGTAAGCCCTTTACATAAGTTATATAAAATATTATTAAAAAAAGTACAGAATTTATATACATAAAAACTAGAGGAGTGCCCTCAGTAGAGTGCAGGTCTCCCGCCAGGCATACGTATCGCCCCTTCTCTGTACACACACACATGGACAGAAAAAAAATTGTTTTTCCTACCATTATAAGACTTTTGCACAGCATCTATGTTGTTTGAATGAGAAATATGGGGGGAAAAGTTGTTAATATGCAGAGCTCAAGCTAAAAAATCTACCTAATAAAAACGTTTTGCCTGTCAGTCTGTGGATGTGCAGCCTCATTGGCAGACCCTCACACAAAAGGGACCAAGTCTGACATGAAATGACAGGGATCAGGCTATCATAATTTCCCATCATTAAAGGCACCCTTGCCAACAATTTGGTTGCACAATCTTCGGCAACAATGACAGCCTCCAAACGTTTCTTGTAGCCATCTGTAAGCTTCTTGCACCTGTCTGCTGGTAGGTTCTCCCAGTCTTCCATTGCAATTTGTTCAAGCTCATCAATGTTTGCAGGATTTCTTTTCCCAATGGCACATGTCAGCTTTCTCCAAAGATTTTTCATTGAATTGGGATCAGGATTCATTGCTGGCCAGTTCAGATCAGTCCATTTTCCCCCTTTTCAACCATTCTTTTGTGCTTTTGGATGTGTGCCTTGGGTCCTTATCTTACAATGTTACAATGTTAAAGTTTCATTTAGCAGATGCCTTTTTCCATAGTGACGTACATCTGAGAGTTAATACAACACAAGCAAGGATCTAATCAAGAGGCAACAATGCAAGTAAGTGCCAAAAAAACTAGGTTCAAGTCCAATAGGACATAGGTGTCAACAGGCAGGGCACAAAGGCAATGCATAGGGTGCATAGAAGATTTTTTTTCAATATACCATCAGGTGTGGAGGTGTTCATGAAAGAGCTGGGTCTTTAGCTTCTTCGTAAAGATGGAGAGGGACTCAGCAGATCGAATGGAGTTTGGTAACTCGTTCCACCACCGGGGAACTACATAAGAGAAGAGAAGAGTCTGGCTAGTGACTTAGGTCCCCATTGTGGCGGAAGTGCCAGGTGGCTTTCATTGGCAGAGCGTAGTGAGCGGGACTGAGTGTAGACCTGAATGAGGGAGTTCAGGTAGGCGGGTGCCGTTTTAGTTGCTGTTTTGTAAGCGAGCATCAAGGTTTTGAGTTTGATGCGAGTAGCATCTGGGAGCCAGTGGTGGGAGTGACGTGCTGTTTTGGGTTGGCTAAAGACCAGACGCATTGCATGCAGGGAGACCTGCCAGTAAGGAGTTGCAGTAGTCAATGCGTGATATTACAAGAGCCTGTACCAGGAGTTATGCTGCATGCTCAGACAGGTAGGGTCTAATTTTCCTGATGTTGTACAGGGCAAATTGGCATGACCGAGCAATTGAGGCCACATGAACCTTAAAGTTTAGTTGGTCATCAATCATGACACCCAGGTTGTGGGCAGACTTTGTGGGCATGAGTTGGGTTGATCCGAGCTGGATATTGATCTGTTGTTGTAAGGATGGACTGGCTGAGATGACAAGGAGCTCAGTCTTAGATAGGTTAAGCTGAAGGTGGCTTTCTTTCATCCATGCAGTGATATCAGCAAGGTATGACGATATCCGTGCTGAGACTGTGAGGTCATCTGGTGGGAATGATAGGAAGAGCTTGGTATCGTCAGCATAGCAATGGTATGAGAAACCATGGGAGCGGATGATTCCACCAAGTGAGGTGGTGTATATTGAGAAGAGAAGGGGACCAAGCACTGACCCCTGAGGCACCCCTGTGGATAAACTGTGTGGTTTGGACACTTCTCCACTCCAAGATACTCTTAAAGATCTCCCCAAGAGATAGGACATGAACCAGCAGAGGGCAGATCCTGAGATACCAAGCTCAGTGAGTGTGGAGAGGAGGATTTAGTGGTTAATCATGTCAAAGGCAGCTCACAGATCTAGCAGCAATAAAACTAGCAGCAATAAACTTAGACTTAGACTGCTTTTATTTGTCATTGCCTCATATGCATGTCTCATATATACAGGGGAATGAGATTACGATTACAAGATTAGATCAGTAAAGCTGAGGACTGACCAGCAGCTCTAACCAGACACAGTTATTCCATTACCGACAGGAGTGCAGGGTCAGTAGGGTGACCCTGCTTAAAGCCACACTGATTCGGATCATACAGATTGTTCTCAGAAAGGAATTCAGAGATGTGGTTAAAGACCATGTGCTTTTTATTTTTGATAGAAAGGGTAGGAGTGAAACTGGTCTGTAGTTTTCAACCTGGGCTGGGTTGAGTGTAGGTTTTTTGAACAGAGGGGTGACCCAAGCTTGCTTAAACACAGTGGGGAAAACACCCATTGTAAGCATTGTTGGAGGACCCATGATCTTCGACCCAAACCTAGTTTCTGTACACCGAGTAGCACATTTTGTTTTGTTTTGTTTTTCAAATTGATTTGAATTCCTCAAAAGAGCGCCAATAATTGTGTCATAGTAATGTTTCCTTTTTTTATACTTTTTCCTCCTATTTCTTTTAAAAGTTGTAATTGTTTTATCCTGTGCAGTTCTGTGTCAAACACGAGTGCATATAGACCAAAGCTGTTTCACTATGCATCTTTTTAGGAGATATTGCACATGCCGCTTAAAATTCAGGGGTGCCAACAATGCTGACCGGAACTGTAGTTATAGATATATGATATTACCCCCCAAGACAATGTTAAGCACACTTATAATGAATGGTCTGCCACCCAGGTGACTGGCAGTTAATGGATCAGCGAAATGAAAGCCCTTGTCTTTGTAGTGATGCATGTAGGGCTGCCTTGTCTTGTCTCGCCCTGTCAGTTTTAAAGGCACATGGAAGAGTTTTGGGTGATGACATCACCAGCGGCGAGCAGTGCAAAAGTACCGATTGTTAATACTAACATGGGTTGTTGAACCTGTATTGTATATCTTTTAATGGTATATTTTCTTCCCTCCTTTTTTGTGGACATATTGTGTTACACCTGTCCATCAGCCAAATTGCCAGTGACACATGCACAGATGGTGGGGCCGCAGTTTAACAACCTCCTTCTCTCACAAGTACACCAATGACCACAACCAGCTGGAGAGCTCGGAGGCGGGATCACTCACTGATCGGCGATTTACAGGAATACCTCAATAGCTGTCTTGATGCACAATTTTAAAAGCATCTACAGCCACCAAATGGCACGCCTCACGCTTCCATTGATAATATTCAACAGCTATATGATGTTGAAATGACAGACAGGGGCTTAATATGTTTCCACAGGAAGATTTAATCAGCCGTTATCTGCTCCTCCACCTCTCCCCCGCTCACTTGTAAATAGAGTTCCTTAATGAAAGACATGGTTCCACTTGGCAGAGTGTGTAAACAGTTTTTTTTTTAATGGAAGTTTAAAAAAAAGCCCCATATGCCTGTTGGTCTGTCAGTAGGGGGGGGGGGAAGATGTGTCGGGTTTACCCGCAATTGGCCACAGAGCACAAACTCATAACATCAGTGGCATGAAATCGAACTGCCTCATGTTGATGGTTGAACGCCCAAGTGAGCGAGAGAGCAAACCCCACGTGCCTTATCCGTGTGTGTGTGTGTGTGTGTGTGTGTGTGTGTGTGTGTGTGTGTGTGTGTGTGTGTGTGTGTGTGTGTGTGTGTGTGTGTGTGTGTGTGTGAGAGAGAGAGAGAGAGAGAGAGAGAAAGAGAGAGAGAGAGAGAGAGAGAGAGAGAGAGAGAGAGAGAGAGAGAGAGAGAGAGAGTAGAGAATTGGCTTTATGGCCTTTGTCTCTCATCTGTCTACGTTTGTCTTGGTGTCTTGTGTTTGTCGACAGTTAGTTTATATTTGAACTTGGAATTGTAAATCAATTGGAAGAGACTAGTGAGGAAGGTTGAACTGATGGCACCAGGGACAGTGTAGCTGAATTTATGTGAGGGCTGGCAGTGGGAGTGTATGGGACGGGGCGGGGGTTTGAGTTTGCCAGCTGGCTGCTCATGACCCAGTGTCAGTATGTGAATTGAATAGGGACCCCACGTATAGTCTGCTCTCCATCTTCCCCATTACCTCCCTCTAATCCATACATCTGCCCGTCTCTCGCTCTCTCTCTCGTTTTCTCTCACACATTCTCATTCTCTGTAGTTCCTCTTCCTTGTTCTTCTTCTTTCTCTTCCTGACCCCCCCAACACCCACACACACACCCTCCTCCCCGCCCCTCTCATCTTGTTGTTCACCAGCCTGAGCCTGATTCAATATCACACCAAAGTGGATGACGCTGCAAATGTGGAGAGACTCCGCCATCACACCTACTCGGTCTGCTAACCTGTGCTCTCCATTGGTTTTTCATTTGCTCTGTTTATATTTCAAGGCCAACAGCCCGTGCAGTTCATAATAACACAATGACTTCTGAAGTGCCTCACCGAGAAATAATCTAATTAGGGATGATGGAGAGGGTCTTTTTTTAATCATTATTTAATTTTAATGTAATAAAGTGAGATATTTAATTCATGCTTGTATTTTGCTAATAAGGGAGAGAACATGGATATACAGGGCTATTGAAGCTGGCACAAAGGAGCGTTTGGAATTAAAGTTTTATTTGTGCTTGGTCCCTGGGTTATTTTGTGCTTAATTTATATTTATATATAAGCGCGCAAACGTTTAGTCAGTCTCCCGTCTTCACTAGCATCTACATGTTACTGTTGGTTACAACTTATGATCAGCTTTCTATTATCCTTTTTTTTTTTGTGACCCCCCCCCCTTTTTTCCCCCTGCCCAATTGTACCCGGCCAATTACCCCACTCTTCCGAGCCTTCCCGGTCGATCCGGGGAGGGCTGCAGACTACCACATGCCTCCTCCGATACGTGTGGAGTCGCCAACCGCTTCTTTTCACCTGACAGTGAAGAGTTTCGCCAGGGGGACGTAGCGCGTGGGAGGATCACGCTATCCCCCCCAGTTGCCCCTCTCCCCCCCAAACCGGCGCCCCGCTCGACCAGAGGAGGCGCCAGTGCAGCGACCAGGACACATACCCACATCCGGTTTCCCACCCGCAGACACGGCCAGTTGCGTCTCTAGGGACGCTCGACCAAGCCGGCGGTAACGCGTTAACGGTTTAGGTCCGTGTGTCTTGGCTGAGGCAGTGGAGAACTAAGGCAAAAACTCAACAAACTCACATCCACGTAAGTGTTGGCATTTAACAAATGCTCGTCGTTTAATAACTACACACCAACCTCACCAAGCCCGGTTGTACGGCTGCTATTTTATCATACACGAACAAAACCGAGGCCACACGTAACCTAAACGTTACTGCTGAGTTGAGAGGCAAAATAAACAGCAGGTGGGCGATGCCCGCCCGTCTATTTATTGTGTGCGCTGCTCAACCGATTCAAGGCAGAAACAAAGGCGCTGTCTAATGACGTCGCTCCTAGGCGACACAGTACGCCCCTGTCTTAAAGGTACATTTCACAATTTCGACTGTTGCAGCGAGGTTCGAACAGGTGATCCCCATGTCGGTAGGCAATGGAAAAGACCGGTACGCTACCCGGACGACCCCCTGGTTTATTTATCTTTGAATCAACGCTGCATGGGATCTTTCCAGTCAGTCTGGTTGCCAGGGGAAGACTAAATGTATCTAGGGGGGATCCTTGGCTGAAAAGGTTTATGAGCTAGTTGTATCCCCATGACATACCAGTAGGGACGGAGAGTCAGCAAGTACAACAACAGCAACAACAGCAGCGATGCATTAACTATGGCCTGTTACTCCAATAACTCTGGCCTGTGTGTGTGTGTGTGCGCGCGCGCGCGCTTCACTAGAATGACACTTAGATATGGTGGTGCTCTCCTGCGGGTCTTTGTAAATGACCCTTTTGAAGAAGCGACTCTGTTTGGTCTTGAGGGAAGTGGAGTAGAATGAACAAAATGTTGAATATGATATGTCTGTTGTTTGTCACGTATTATGTAGTCAGAGACAAGACAGGGTTCACCAAGAAAACACGTGCTGACATGCATGTGCACAGCAGCACATAGATGGTGTATATGCACTGATCAGCTAAAACATTAGAACCACTGACAGCTAAGGTAATAACATTGATTATCTCATTACAATGGCACCTGTCAAGGGGTGAGATATATTAGGCAGGAAGTGAACAGTTCTTGAAGTTGATGTGTTGGAAGCAGGAAAAATGGGCAAGTGTAAGGATCCGAGAGACTTTGACAAGGGTCAAATTGTGATGGCTAGACGACTGGGTCAGAGCATCTCCAAAACAGCAGGTCTTGTGGGGTGTTCCCAGTATGCAGTGGTCAGTACCTACCAAAAGTGGTCCAAGGAAAGACAACTGGTGCAAAGGCTAGCCTGTCTGGTCTGATCCCACAGAAGAGCTACTGTAGCTCAAATTGCTGAAAAGGATAATGCTGGCTATGATAGACAGGTGTCAGAACACACAGTGCATCACAGCTTGCTGTGTATGGGGCTACATAGCCACAGACCGGTCAGTGTCCATGGTGACCAGGTACACACTTTTATGGCCATGGTATTCCCTGATGGCAGTGGCCCCTTTCAGCAGGATAATGCACCCCTGCCACACTGCAAAAAATTGTTCAGGAATGGTTTGAGGAACATGACAAAGATGTCAAGGTGTTGCCTTGGCCTCCAGATTCCCCAGATCTCAATCCAATCGAGCATCTGTGGGATGTACTGGAAAAATAAGTCTGATCTATGGAGGCCCCACCTCGCAATTTACAGGACTTAAAGGATCTGCCACTAATGTCTTGGTTCCAGATACTAGAGGACACTTTCAGAGGTCTCGTGGAGTCCTTGCCTCGACGGGTCAGAGCTGTTTTGGTGGCACGAGGGGGACCTACACAATATTAGGCAGGTGGCTAATATATATATACATATACAAAGACTTTGTTGTATAGCCAACTTGGCAGCTGATGAGTGCGTGATGCATGAAACAGGCTTTTACTGCTATGAATTAAAGTTTTTTTCCCTACATCTATCTTAATATTCCGCTCCTCATTTGTTGAACACTTTTATCAACACTATTGATGGTTTCCGAAAAAAACCCGATATATATATATATATATATATATATATATATATATATATACACACACGTATATATTTATACATATAGCAGTACAAGTTTGTTTCGTGCGTCACGCACTCATCAGCTGCCAATGTGGTTAAACAACAAAGAAAAACACACAGTCAATGAATACTATGCTGCCCTGCGTCATGTTTTGAAAAAGCAAGTATTTAGAATATAACAAGACAACGTCAAATCGGGTACTTTACGTATATCATATAGTGGAGTGGTGCTGGAGCACAGTTGGAAGAGCAGACAGTTAAATCATAAAAATATAGCATCTAATAAAGGTCATCACATGTATATCATCTAACGGGGGGGTATTAAAGACACTGGTTTACTTGTAATTGCATAGCAGATATTTTTTTTCTGTGTCTACAGCTGGTGGCCAATTCATTTCTACTGTTCAAGGTACTAGATATATCAGCCTGGCAAGTTACGGTGCACAACAACCAATGGGAGGATAGAAAACTTTTGAAAAATAACATCAGAAACATTACAACCAATGGGGTAGGGATTGGGGCCTGTTTTGAAAAAGCAAGTATTTAGAATATAACAAGACAACGTCAAATCGGGTACTTTACGTATATCATATAGTGGAGTGGTGCTGGAGCACAGTTGGAAGAGCAGACAGTTAAATCATAAAAATATAGCATCTAATAAAGGTCATCACATGTATATCATCTAACGGGGGGGTATTAAAGACACTGGTTTACTTGTAATTGCATAGCAGATATTTTTTTTCTGTGTCTACAGCTGGTGGCCAATTCATTTCTACTGTTCAAGGTACTAGATATATCAGCCTGGCAAATGATAAAATATTCCTCTGCCAAGCATAGGTTGCATCTTTTGCTGTAAATTGAATATGCGTTGTTCTTTGTGAGGATTTTCCATGAGATAGAGTAACTAATATTCTTGTCCACCAATGACCAAATGTGTCGGCTTAAGGCCATTGCATTTCTTAAATGCTCATTCCTGAAGCTACTCATATGGGCGTTCATATGGGTTTTCTTGTGTGGACTGGTCCTTTAAGTCCTTGCTTTTTCAAAACGGGCCCCAATCCCTACCCCATTGGTTGTAATGTTTCTGATGTAATTTTTCAGATGTTTTCTATCCTCCCATTGGTTGCTGTGCACCATAACTAGGGGCGTGACGCGGGGCAGCGTAGTATTTATTGGCTGGGTATTTTTCTTTGTTGTGTAAAATCATTGGCGGCTGATGAGTGCGTGACGCATGAGACAAGCTTGTACTGCAGTGTATTAAAGGTTTTTTTTCCTACATCTATCTTAATATCACAGGGGCCCTGTGATGGCCTGGCAGCCTGTCCAGGGTGTCTCCTCGCCTGCCGCCCAATGACTGCTGGGATAGGCTCCAGCATCCCCGCCACCCTGGGAGCAGGATAAGCGGTTTGGATAATGGATGTGTATATACACTGCTCAAAAAAATAAAGGGAACACATAAGCAATGCAATGTAGCTCCAAGTCAATCACACTTTTGAGATATCAACCTGTCCAGTTAGGAAGCAACACTGATTTGTGAATCAATTTCACCTGTTGGTAAATTGTCTAATTTCCACCTGGTGGAAATTAGACAATTTGCAAGACAACCCCTATAAAAGGAATGGATTTGCAGGTGGTGGCCACAGACCATTTGCCTGTCCTCATCTTTTCTGGCCGATCTTTGGTTAGTTTTTCATTTTGCTAGTGCCCTCACCACTAGAGGTGGCATGAGGCGGTATCTGCAACCTGCAGAAGTTGCTCAGGTAGTGCAGCTCATCCAGGATGGCACATCAATGCGTGCTGTGGCAAGAAGATTTGATGTGTCTCCCAGCACAGTGTCCAGAGCATGGAGGAGGTACCAGGAGACAGGCCAGTACACCAGGAGACGTGGAGGGGGTCGCAGGAGGACAACAACCCCGCAGCAGCACCGCTATTTGGTCCTTTGTGCAAGGAGGAACAGGAGGAGCACTGCCGGAGCCCTACAAAACGACCTTCAACAGGCCACTAATGTGCAGGTTTCTGCTCAAACAGTGAGAAACAGAATGCATGAGGATGGTATGAGGGCCCGACGTCCACAATTGGGGCCTGTGCTCACAGCCCAACACCGTGCAGCCCGATTGACCTTTGCCAGAGAACATCTTGGTTGGCAGATTCGCCATTGGCGCCCTGTGCTCTTCACAGATGAGAGCAGGTTCACACTGAACACATGTGACAGACGTGAGAGAGTCTGGAGACGCTGTGGAGAACGTTCTGCTGCCTGCAACATCCTCCAGCAAGACCGGTTTGGCGGTGGGTCAGTGATGGTCTGGGGAGGCATATCCTTGGAGGGCCGCACAGACCTCTACGTGCTAGCCAGAGGTACCATGACTGCCATTAGGTACCGGGATGAGATCCTCAGACCCATTGTCAGACCATATGCTGGTGCAGTGGGCCCTGGGTTCCTGCTCATGCATGACAATGCTCATCCTCATGTGGCCAGAGTGTGTCAGCAGTTCCTGTATGTCGAGGGCATTGATGCTATGGACTGGCCTGCACGTTCCCCAGACCTGAATCCAATCTAGCACCTCTGGGACATCATGTCTCGTACCATCCGCCAACGCGATGTCGCACCACAGACTGTCCAGGAGTTGACCGATGCCCTGATCCAGGTCTGGGAGGAGATCCCTCAGGAGACCAACCGTCGTCTCATCAGGAGCATGCCCAGACGTTGTAGGGAGTGAATACAGGCACGTGGAGGCCACACACACTACTGAGCCTCATTTTGAATTGTCTTGAAGAATTTCCACAGAAGTTGGATCAGCCTATGTTCTCATTTTCCACTTTGATTTTGAGTATGATTCTGAATCCAGACCTTAATGGGCTAATGATTTTGATTTCCATTGATTATTCTTAGGTTATTTTGCTCTAAACACATGCCTCTGTCTAATAAATAAAGATTTTCAGCTGAAATATTTCCTTCATCGAGGTCTATATTGTGTTTTTAGGTGTTCCCTTTATTTTTTTGAGCAGTATATATATCCAATTACAATTTGCAATTACAAATAAGCCATTTATTCTGCTCCTCATTTGTTGAGCACTTTTATCAACACCATTGATGGTTTCCGGAAAAAAACCCGCTCAAGCGTTTTTTCCGAAACCGTCGATGCTGTTGAGTGCTCGGCTAATGAGGAGCGGAATATCAACACGGATACAGGAAAAAAGATTTGAATGCATAGCAGTACAGGCCTGTTTCGTTTCGTGCGTCTCGCACTCATCAGGCATATCCGTGTTGATATATATATCTATATCTATCTATCTATCTATCTATCTATCTATCTATCTATCTATCTATCTATCTATCTATCTATCTATCTATACGTATATATATGTATATATATACGTATATATATACGTATATATATCTATATCTATCTATCTATCTATCTATCTATCTATCTATCTATCTATCTATCTCTCTCTCTATATATATATATATATATATATATATACTGACCCTCCAGTTTTGCGACATTCCTAGGCCTGATAGGTTCACACTGAAGCCTGGCAGGTGAACTGTTGACACAACCACAATAAACCTGTGTTTGACAGTGAACACCTGTTTGTGTGTGTGTGTGTGTGTGTGTGTGTGTGTGTGTGTGTGTGTGTGTGTGTGTGTGTGTGTGTGTGTGTGTGTGTGTGTGTGTGTGTGTGTGTCACTGCCCCCCCCTCTTCACTCAAACGATGCCCGTTATAGAATGTTCCACATGACATGGACCTCTCTGCCAGCTCTCTCATTTCCCTCTGTTCTCCCCTTGGAAGAACAGCTTAGTCTTTGTTTAGACAGATGACATGATGACAACTACTGCAAACAAAAGCTGACGGCTACTAGCCCAGAGGCTAATGGCTTTACGGTCGATTTATACTGTGACAACACTTAACACATTTCAGTTCAAGATTGTTTACCGGCTGTCTATAAACTCGGAGGATGTTTTCCACGCTGACATCTTGCTTCTCTCACCTCCCTTCCTCCCGTCTCCCCGGAGTGTTTGCGCTGAACTTGTGGCAAACTGCAGCCTAGACAAGATTAATCGAGATCTTGTAATTCAGATGTATTGGCCTTTCTCACTGCTTTATTGTTTTTATAGTTTGAGGAGCTCATTGCTATAGCCATAGATTTTTAAAATGTTCCCCTTTCCTTTCTTCCCTAATCAGATTTACAGCCTCTTTTTTTTGTTGTCAGTTTGAAACTTGATTTGACAGATCTCAGACACAGCCCTATTAATCATTCCGCTTTCCCTTTTCTTAATTTACTTTCGCTGCGTTGAGATGTGTGGTGTTTCCTCTGTTTGTGCGTGAGTGTGTATAGGAAATGATTGCTTATCAGTTGAAAATAGTCTCTGCTACCCATAATATAGTTTCTTTAGATTTGGAGAATAGAAAACAATTTTCACTTGACACAAAGGAGCTTGCCGCCATTATATATGTATATATAAGCCTCAGGGACTTCAGAAGATGCACAGTGGTAGTTGTAATAACCTTTCCTGCAAAAACAGCCTACTCTCTTTAATCATCTTCAGATCCCTCTCTCAGACATACACTGCTGGATCTCCAAAACACGCTAAAGCTACAATCCTACAATCCTGCAGGTTAACATGCATACAAAGCCGTGGTTGCAGGCAGAAAGGGCTTTCCTGGGGAACGTGATAGAGCATGTGACGTTTCATGTCCTCACCATGGCCGCTGATGCAGGGGAGTAAGACGGGTAACGGGCATTGTGTGAAGTTGGGCATATGCAATATTTAAAAACCTTGTTTAATTGTTTGAATTCAGTTAGTGTGATCAATCTCATTAAAAGTAATAGCTTAGTTAATGCCAATGTGCATTCATCAAATAACAGGTTTTACACAAACCTATTTACTCTTACAAGGACTTGGGGCATTGAGATCCACTCCATAGCTATTTTAATGGTAAAATAAAACTTTTTTTTAGGTATGTATTCATTGTTGATATGCATGCACTTGCTGCACTTGTTGGTGGACTGCTGCTCTTTCCTTACCTGTTGAGAATGCAACTGCATAAAAAGATTGATGACCTTTTGTTTAATTTTCTATGGAAGAACAAGACACATTTTGTAAAAAGAACTGTTATTATGAATACTACTGATTGTGGAGGACTAAACTTTTTGGATTTTTCAACATTAAACAATACATTTAAGATTGATTGGATAAGACAGTTCATGAAAAACACCGCTTCTTTGTGGAATTTCATCCCCAATCATATTTTTTTTCTAAAATAGGTGGCCTGAAATTTGTTCTACAATGCAATTATATCCTCAAAATACCCATAAACAGATCATGTACAAGCAACGGGAAGACACAGATCACATGAAACATGACACAATTGACATGATGATTTGTGTTAACAAACTGCTGCATCAATGTCTTTTGTGACCTTGGCTCACAATTCAGAACGTTAGATAGAAGCATGCCAAGGGGAAGAAGGCCATATGAACTGAAATCCATGTGTGTTCACTGGGTTACGCTCACATCAACGCCAACAGATCAGATTTAGACATGTAATGTACAGTCTCTGTATTGACTTAACGGTTGCAGTTAATGATCTGCAAGTAAAGGTACGAGTGTAGGTGTTAGCTTCTGAATAATGTAGAATTGCCATCCTGTACATCCAAATTTGTGTGAGACCAGTAAAAAGGGGCAACAGCTTTAATCAGGAGACTGCCTCAACATCATTACCCATAACCATTACCTATGCTCGAGCTACCATTTCGTACTGCTTATTGATACAGCTGCTGCTTTAATTCTTACTTATTCTTTTCACTTGGATGGATCTGCTCTTATGTATTGTAACCAATTCGGGGGGCAGTCCGGGACCGCCATAGCCGGGACGCGAACCCGTGGCTCCCCCACAGCAAGCGACAACGTTAACCAGTCGACTAAAGGGTCCGGCCCGTTATTCAAGGACCAACGTGTCTACTTATCCATGAACGTTACAGTATGTATAGGGCATTAATGTCCAGTGTTTCACGATAGATAGTGCAGTCTAAAGCCCGATTTATGCTTCTGCGTAGAATCGTCGCCAGGGGTCCAGCGTAGGGTACGCGTAGCCGCGGCTGGAGGTTACGCCGGCGCCTGACGTGCACCTATCCAAAAATGTAACCACGCGTCGCAGCAGCAGCACATTGGTAAATTCCACATCCACAAATCTAAATGGTCTGACTCCAAACCCTGCTTTCATCGATTTGTTGTTGAACTCTAGCAGTAGGGCACCTTAATTAAAAATGTGAAAAACAAAACAGCTATAAAGACTTTTGATATTTTAAAGAAAGTGCATTTATTTGAACTCTGAGAGGACTTACAACGAGTGGACTTTGAACTCTCCTTGTCTGTACAAATTTGTCCCCCTGTATGACAATTGTATACCTGTTTGTTGTAAATAAAAGGTTTTTTTGGGGGGGGGGGGGCGTCGCAGCAACACGTGGCTACGCAGACTGCAACAACGGGCGATATGCACACTTTTCCGCATTCCGACCTGCTCGATCATTTCCGGGCAGCGCTGGGGGTGATGTGGACAACTGACAACAACAAGCGCCGCAGTGGGGTTTTTCTCTTGGTCTCTTCAAAATCTACCTAAACATACGGATAACGACGTTAGTCGCATTATCCAAGAAGCATGGCATACGTCAGTTACAAAAAAGGAGAGGGGCTTCAAACTACGTTTACGAAGGTAAAGTCCGGACGTGTAGCGTTAGCACCTAGCATGTTTTTGTACTAGCCGATGATAGCGTTGTGGTAAGTTACTGCTAACGTTATGTTTCTGTGTCAGTCACGCGTACAATTTTCCCAACGTTATAGTCAATCTCAGTTTCAAACAAGGATTCAACAGGAGGACTATCCATTAGGGCTGAGACCTATAGATCTATGAGGGAAAGCCAAAAGCCTCACAGTTTGAGCGTAAGGGAAAGTTATCCTGCAGGTTCAGTGCAGACTGGTTGCTGAGACAGGTTCCTGTTCGTCAAACCAATAAAGCTACTGTGAATCACATCACTGCTATGAATCTAATACCGTTAAAGGCTACGTTAACTACAGTAATTGTTATAGAAAGTTAAATGAGCAGAACTGACAGGTGGGTGACCAAAAAGAAAATCTCGAGTACCAGTTAGTTTGAACAAAGTGAATGTATCTCAGTAAACCAATATTCAATAATGTGAACAATATAAAACAAATTTCATATCGTTTATATACAAATAATTGCTATTTACAAGATCCACATTTTAGCCTCAAGATAGTATACAACTCATTTCATCATCATTGAACAAAGTGAAATGATTTCAGTAAACCAATATCAAACAACTGCAACAATATAAAACAAATTTCATGTAAGTATACAATTAATTGCTATTTACAGGGTCGACATTTTGTCCTCAAGACAATATGCATCCTCTGCTAGGCTTTTTTGGGGGGATGGAGGTGGTGGCATCTTCAATAAAGCTACTCAGGGCTTCTTTGCCCTTGCCTTTACAAGAGACATGTTTTCATCGAGAGCTAAATCGACAACTGCAGGATCCGGAGCCGAAGTGTATTTGGGGTCCCTGGGGATTGTTTCAGCCTCCTCGTCCGGTGTGTCATCCTCCGCAGCCGGTCGCTCTCTCCTCTCTCAAACCCGCGGTCTTGGAAGTGGGATGGAGAAATTGTTCCACTCAAACAACTCCGGAACTGTTCTCTTTAACACGGGCTCACGAATGTCCTCTTTCTTAAAATGCCGGCTACAAACGCGGGTATGGTGGGTACTGGCGAAGTTGTCCCTCCAGATAGCGACAGTCCATTTTCGCCTGGTTTCTGCATTGCAGGGAAACGTATGACAACTAAGTACTTTGTTGTACTTACTGGAGGCTTGGCACAAAGGCACACAGCAATGTTTAGTTGTGCTATCGGTACGTTGAAAGTTAAACTTCTTTTTCTGAGACGTTGTCGCCATTTGACAAAAATTATATGAACAGTATGGATAGTGGAAGCGGAGCGGAAGTGAACAAGCTGGCAGAGATTTTACCGGAACTACATCAGCACCACTGTGTGCATATAGGTTATTGTGATTGGACCGCTTGGTAGCATAGCATTTCCTCCTACACATTTCCGCCTCCTTCTTTTTCGTCTGCTTCTTCTTCCCAGTAACCATGGACCAAATTGAGGAGAGACTAGTTGAGGAAGTTCGCAAATATGTACATTTCAACATCTCTCTTTTCTTCGTTGCATGAATTTCAGTAAAAGTAACTGTTGTTCAACATTTATTAGCTCCTACTCCAACATGAGCCGTTCAGTTTCAGTCGCAATCAACTCTGTGCGTAATTGTAGTACACTGACTTCCGGTTTCTACTGCAGTGGTCATACCAGTTTCCTGTTTGTTGCCGTGTACTATTGACAATGGCATATTTTTTGCGATGCCTGCCAGATTTATCATGGATAAATGTCAGTGACATGCACAGAATTGTCGACAAACTTTCACCTGCACCTACCAGCAAACGGGTGAAAAGTTCCAAGTTGTACATATCAAGTTATGTCAACAATTCCGTCCGTCCATCCATCTGTCTGCTCATCCTCATAATTGTGGACATAACTTGGTATGTACAGCTTAAAACTTTTCACCCGTTTGCTGGTAGATGCAGGTGAAAGGTTGTCAACAATTCTGTGCATGTCGTTGACATTTATGCATGGTATAGCTTGCAGGCATTGGGGAAAATATGCCATTGTCAATACCACACGCCAACAAACAGGAAACTGGTGTGACCGTTGTAGTAGAAACCGGAAGTCAGTGGACTACAGTTATGCACAGAGCCCATTGTTTGAAGCGCACGAAGAAACCTCCTCTGCTCTCTGTGAGAAACTCAACACAGTGGCATAGAAACCACCGCCAACTAGCGTTTTGGCAGTGTAATTCTAGAGTGAAGCAGACACACCAGTGCACAAATATGAATGCTGACAACTGCATAGGCCACTTGCATGGTCAACAGCGTAGGCTCTGCATAGATTCTATGCAGAAGCATAACTTTACCTTTAGTGCAGTCAGAATATACAAACAGTCCAATTCATGGTGAAAGTTAAAAAAACATTGGCATTTTAACATTAAAAAAAAATCAATATATAGAGGAAAAGTCAGGAAAATATTTTTTTTCCGAATATGTGAACTGCTCTGGTCAAACTGTGGTTTATAGTTAAACAATTCTGTGTAAACTCGGGCCTACTGAAGTGATGCTCTGCCTGTTCTGCTGGCGTCATGATGACCTGGCATGGGCAGGCTCAGCAGATACCCAAGGAGAATAACAGTGCTTAGCTTTCAGCCAGATCCCCCTGCTAGGACGAGATTCCTGTCCTTTCACTCCTGTCTCGTCTTACAGGGCATTACTGCCAAGGCCAGCTAGCAGGGCCAGAGAATTGGATTGGATTGCTGAATTAGATAACCCTGACAAGAGGAAACGACATGACATACAAAAACACAAACCAAAGTAATCATATTAATAATGAAAAATATCTCGATAGCCAGTGTGTTGCTCACTTAATCGTGGCATTTGGATGCATGTAGAGCAAGGCCTGCCTGTTCATAACCCAGTGTCAATAAAACAATTGAGTGGGAACCCCAAAGCCAATTAGTCCTAAATGTCTTGAATGGGGCACGGTTGCCTTGCAGGAAGAGGGCCCTGGGCTCAATCCCAGCCCATCCATGTGTAGTTTGCATGTTTTCCTTTTTGTTTGTGTGGGTTTTCTCCAGGTTCTTCAGTGTCTTCCCACATTCCAAACACGTGCATGCTAGGTGAAATGGAATCTCTAAAATGCCCATAGGTTGGTGTGTGGTCTATGTGTGTGTGGGCCCTCTAATGGACTGGTGACCTGTCCAGTGTGTCTCCCTGCCTTCTGCTTGATGCATGCTGGGACTGACTCCAGACCCCCATGGCCCTGAATTGAATTCAGCAGTTATAGTTAATGGACGAATGGATGGATGTTTGGAATGGTCTATCCAACTGCTGCCACTTGGGTTCATTTTTATAAAAAAGGATACTCTAGTTTAGCTTATGGTATAGCGTTTTGGACTGTTTTGGAAAAACTCTGTGTGTGTGTGTGTGTGTGTGTGTGTGTGTGTGTGTGTGTGTGTGTGTTGTGTGTGTGTGTGTGTGTGTGTGTGTGTGTTTGTTTGTTCTAGCAAGTGGACGTGTTTTAACTTCTGTGTCTGGTTTGGCAAAGATCAAGAAAGCTGTGTTTTAACAAGAGCTTTTGGGCTGGCCTGTCCAGCGACAAACCTGTCACACGCTGACAGCGTCACTGTCCCTAATTGAAATCTTCGGGGTGTTCCTTAGGAATTCTTATCTTCTTTGTTAGCTTCAACACAACCAGAGTTGCAGTTATAGCACCTCATCTGGAGACCTGTCAGGGTCTTGAAGTCGTCATTGTGATAAGAATAATCTTTTCTAGGGAAGCAGCTGCTAAGTTGGTGATAAGTCACACTTCCATTACAGATGGAACAAGGGTGCCTTTACATGTAAAGTTGATGTTGTAGCGGGGCTTTTTCCAAATATAAATGTGACTCTTCAGGAGATAGAGAGGGAAATACGCCCACAAACTGTGTGTATGCATGCTTATTTGTGTGTATAGTTCTGTGTTGACTCGAGTAACAGTGTGTGTGTGTGTGTGCGCGCGCTATTGTGCATGTGCTTTTTTTCTCCATTGAAGCTTTTGGTTATTTACATCCTGACCTCGACTATATACCTAAATCAAATCAATGGTGTTTTTGGATCCCGCACTTTTCATTCGCCCCGTGTCTAGGGTATTATTTTAGTTTTTCTGTTCAGAATGCACAACCAGTCTCCACACTTTATTTCATTATCCAGTGACTCACCATGGGTCTAATTAATTTGAGTCTGTCTTGAACAGAGACGACTTTTGTGTTTTGTGATGACTTTAGCCGAGGGTTTTTGCACTGACTATTAACTGTGAGGCAGAAATGAAAATCCGTGTGGCCTCTTCAGCCCCCTTGCTGCCTTTTCCATGAAAGCCCCTGCAGAATATCCTCCCCACTTCCTCCACCATTGTTCCACGTCCCCCCAGCTTTTTAAGATAAAACCCACACTCTCAACCAATGCCGACTTCTGCTATTTTCTACAGTCTTGGTTTGATCTGAATCTGTAAATATGAACGAGGCATTCCCAGATGCTTCCCTGAAAGAACAGACGTTACTTCACGAGTTCCCGGCAACTCAAACCGTACAGGTAAAATCCGCCTCTCTCTCTCTCTCTCTCGGTGTCCTGAGTGGCCCGTTTTGTGGACTTTTCTGTCCCATTATAGGCCAGAGTTTAATTTTACCCAGACTTAAAAGGAGAGCGATATTGCCAAAACATAAAGAGGAGCTGTTGCTTGCTCCCTGACCTCTTCAGATTATGGGAATAGGATTATGAAACGGGGTGCTCCACTGGGGATGGATCAGTAGACGACTGGCAGCCCGACTTACTGTAGACACTGAATATTAAAACCTCCTTCTAGCAAAATGGACCAAAAGCAACCTCCTGACAGCGAGTAAAATGTCCGTGGCAGGAAAGGTTGTTTGTGCAGTTAACATTTCTCCCATAATTTGGCGGCACGGTGGCCCAGTGGTTAGCGCTGTCGCCTCACAGTAAGAAGATCCTGGGTTCGAATCCCGGTGTTGTCTAACATTGGGGGTCATCCCAGGTTGTCATCTGTGTGGCGTTTGCATGTTCTCCCCTCTGGGCTTTCTCCGGGTGCTCGGGTTTCCTCCCACCATCAAAAAAGACATGCATGTTAGGGTTAATACTCCTGTCTGTGCCCTTGACCAAGGCAATGGAAAGAAGAACTGGAGTTGGTCCCCGGGTGCTGCACGGCGGCTGCCCACTGCTCCTCGCTACACAGCTAGGATGGGGTAAATGCAGAGCATAATTTCCCCATGGGGATTAATAAAGTATATCAAAATAAAAAAAAAATCTTAGAAGCTTTCCAACCCCCTACAACCATAGTCCCCTGCGTTTAAGGTGTCTGCATTGCAAAATGACAGTCCGAAGGTTCTCACCCTACCCAGATGGCAGGCCTTGAAAATGTCTCCGACAGGAACCCCACACACCCACCGTGCCCTTTTCTCCTTTTTTTCCCTCCTTCTTCTTCTGGAGATTTGAAAAAAAACTAATTCAGCCCCCCACTTTTGGGACAGCCCCAGCCTCGGGTCCATTGCCTTGCTATCAGAGATCATAAATCTCTGTGGTGAAAGGAGCGGCCGCCATAGCTGAAGAAGGCGGGGAGGGGGCAGGGGGTGTGGCTCTGCGTGTGTGTTTGGGGGGGTGGAGGGGGGAGGGGATGGTGGCGAAGGGAGGACTGAATGCCAGATGAAGACAACCCAGAGACGGTGCCCTAAACAAATGTATCTTGGCTCTTTTTGTTGCCCGTTATTCTGGAGAGGGCTCTTAAATGCTGCCGGCAGTAAAAGGGCTGTTTTATCAGGGGCTCGGCCCATGTGGTAATGAGGGGGTTCTCACCCCAGTGTAAATGGGAGGTTTGGGAGAAAAGGTCACAGTGCTTTGTTTTTGTCTCCGGGCTGACCTGGCGATGCCCTGTGCCTGAGTGATGTGGACACTCTAGTATTTATTATCTCTTTTTGTGTGTAGCGCACGGGTGTGTGTGTGTGTTGTGTGTGTCTGACAAGGACTGCGACTTTTGCTTTCTTCTTGCACTTGGTCAACAGGTCTTTCTGTGTTCCCGTGTCAGTGATCTTTATCACCCATTGTTTTTTTGTTTTTTTGTTGTTGCTAGGTTTCTGGTTTTGCTGTTTGTGTGGGTGTGTGTGTCATTGTTTCAGTATGTCTTCACGTCTGCTCCTCTCCAGTGTGTGTGTGTGTGTGTGCTTTCACAAACAGTGAGGAGGGGTTAAGTATTTATTTGGAACCCTGCTGTGGGCCATTCAGCTGTCTCCTCCAGTCTCCCTGCTTCTGGAGATGTCCAGGGTGCAGCACAGCTCCCTTATTAAGGCTTCCTCACACTGTACGATCGCGGCCATCTTGCACATATAGTGTATGCTGCACTGTGCGACGGGGAAGACAATAAAACCCTCATATGCCTCCCTGGCAACACCGTACGAGTTGAAGTGAGACTTCTGTCACATTACACAGTCTTTTATTTTTCTCCCCAATTGTATCCGGCCAATTACCCCACTCTTCTGAGCCGTCCCGGTCGCTGCTCCACCTGCTCTGCCGATCCGGGGAGGGCTGCAGACTACCACATGCCTCCTCCGATACATGTGGAGTCGCCAGCCGCTTCTTTTCATCTGACAGTGAGGAGTTTCGCCAGGGAGACTAGCGCGTGGGAGGATCACGCTATTCCCCCCAGTTCCCTCTCCCCCCTGAACAGGCACCCCGACTGACCAGAGGAGGCGCTAGTGCAGCAGCTAGGACACACCCACATCCGGCTTCCCACTCGCAGACATGTCCAATTGTGTCTGTAGAGATGCCCGACCAAGCCAGAGGTAACACGGGGATTCGATCCGGTGACCCCCCGTGTTGGTAGGCAACAGAGTAGACCGCCACTCTACCCGGACGCCCCCCCACATTACACATTCATACAGCAAGGCTATGACCCACATCAGCTGATGTCCTGGGGTCCTTAAGTATGGTGGAAAAAGAAACGCAGACAAGTTAACGATGGCAATTTTTTTGCCTCCTGACAAACCCAGAAAGAAGAGGACAACGTGCGATGCCAATTGCCAATTTCCCAAAGTGAGCTTTAGGCATTGTAATATCTCAAGATGCACACAGGTATTTCAGACAAGACAAGGGATGACTCACAATGGCTCCCCGACAGCAGCAGCACCCCCCCACCCCCCACCCCCCCACACACACACATTGTGAGCTCTGGGCAGTGTGATCCTTCTGTTGAAAATAATTGGGCCTATAGGATATTCTGTTAATCACACGCTAGGATGAGGTCATGTTCCTCCATGCTCTTAGTAGTCACTCACCAGGATGGAGTCATAGCAGTGGTTCTTATCATAGCACACCCACACCCACTACCCGATCATGGCTGACATTTTCTGATACAGCTAGAAGTTTGTTTAGAGCCTGCGACCACTCTGCAGTATTTAACCCTGGTACACCAAACAGCAGACCCCAGCTCATGACAAGTAGTTTGCCCACGTCAGAGGAATATCGTCTGAGATGGCCTCACGACAACCGATATCGTGGAAGGGTGGAAATTGGCAGGGACCCTCTGATGCAATATATTGATTCTTGGCCGATTTGATGTGTATTCGGAATTCTTTTAAGTATTTACAATTTTGAAATACTGAGATTTGATATTTCAATATTTTTGTGATTTCTGGTTATTCTTTTTAATACTGGACTGTGAAAAAAGGTGTTTGTTAGTTTCGATGATATTCTATATCATAAGTAAGATGTTTAAATAAGAGAAGCAGTTTACCTCCGACTTGGTCGGGCGTCCCTACAGACACAATTGGCCGTGTGCAGGTGGGAAGCCAGATGTGGGTATGTGTCCTGGTTGCTGTATTAGTGCCTCCTCTGGTCGGTCGAGGCACCTGTTTGGGGGGGAGGGGGAACTGGGGAGAATAGCGTGATCCTCCTAAGTGCTACATCCCCCTGGCGAAACTCCTCACTGTCAGGTGAAAAGCAGCGGCTGGTGACTCCACATGTATCGGAGGAGACGTGGTAGTCTACAGCTCTCCCCGGGTCGGCAGAGGGGTTGAGCAGCGACCAGGACAGCTCGGAAGAGTGGGGTAATTGACAGGATACAATTGGGGGGGAATCCGACATTTTCAGAACAAAACTGATTGGCTCAACATAGCGGCGCAAACAGGCCAAACAGACCCCTAACGTCACGTGTGATATCCGAGACACTGCTGACCTGATTTGGATGAAACATGGGGGCTTGATACATCTTTACACTGAATTCTGGTGTTTACAAAATAAAGATGAGTGGCCCAACATAGTGACAGGTACCCACCATTGAGTGACGTCTCCTCCTCAGGTGATATTTGTCCTCCACGATGGCTTGCAATTGATGTGTCTATATACAGTGCATCCGGAAAGTATTCACACCCCTTCACTTTCCCCACATTTTGTTATGTTACAGCCTTATTCCAAAATGGATTAAATTCTTTTTTTCCCCCCTCATCAATCTACATATAATACCCCATAATGACAAAGTGAAAAAGGTTTTGTAGCAATTTTTGCAAATTTATTAAACATAAAAAACTGAAATATTGCATGTACATAAGTATTCACACCCTTTACTCAGTACTTGGTTGAGGCACCCTTGGCAGTCTGGGCTCTGGCTGGGCCACTCAAGGACATTCACAGACTTGTCCCAAAGCCACTCCTTCGTTGTCTTGGCTGTGTGCTTAGGGTCGTTGTCGTGTTGAAAGGTAAACCTTCGCCCCAGTCTGAGGTCCTGAGCGCTCTGGAGCAGGTTTTCATCAAGGATCTCTTTGTACTTTGCTCCATTCATCTTTCCCTCGATCCTGACTAGTCTCCCAGTTCCTGCCGCTGAAAAACATCCCCACAGCATGACGCTGCCACCACCATGCTTCACTGTAGGGATGATATTAGCAAGGTGATGAGAGGTGTCTTGTTTCCTCCAGACGTGACGTTTGGCATTCAGGCCAAAGAGTTCAATCTTGGTTACATCAGACAAGAGAATCTTGTTTCTCATGGTCTGAGAGGCCTTTAGGTGCTTTCTGGTAAACTCCAAGCAGGCTGTCATGTGCCTTTTACTGAGCAGAGGCTTCGTCTTGCCACTCTACCATAAAGGCCTGATTGGTGGAGTGCTGCAGAGATGGTTGTCCTTCTGGAAGGTTCTCCCATCTCCACAGAGGAACGCTGGAGCTCTGTCAGAGTGACCATCGGGTTCTTGGTCACCTCCCAGACCAAGGCCCTTCTCCTCCGATTGCTCAGTTTGGCTGGGTGGCCAGCTCTAGGAAGAGTCCTGGTGGATCCAAACTTCTTCCATTTACGAATGTTGGAGACCACTGTGCTCTTCGGGACCTTCAAATCTGTAGACATTTTTTTGTTCCCTTCCCCAGATCTGTGCCACGATACAATCCTGTCTCGGAGGTCCACAGAAAATTCCTTTGACTTCATGGCTTGGTTTCTGCTCTGACATGCACTGTCAACAGTGGGACCTTATATAGATAGGTGTGTGCCTTTCCAAATCATGTCCAATCAATTGAATTTACTACAGGTGGACTCCAGTCAAGATGTAGAAACATCTCAAGGATGATCAGTGGAAACAGGATGAACCTGAGCTCAACTTTGAGTGTCATAGCAAAGGGTGTGAATACTTATGTACATGCAATATTTCAGTTTTTTATCTTTAATAAATTTGCAAAAATTGCTACAAAACCTTTTTCACTTTGTCATTATGGGGTATTGTATGTAGATTGATGAGAAAAAAAAGGAATTTAATCCATTTTGGAACAAGGCTGTAACATAACAAAATGTGGGGAAAGTGAAGGGGTGTGAATACTTTCCGGATGCACTGTAATTGTAACTAACTCCACCAGAAGTACCTGCATTGATCATGGGGGACATCACGTCACTGCCTGCACAAGCCTCTATATACCAACTAAAGATATCAGGTCTGGAGTCCTTATGACCATATAAAAATCATGTTTGGTCTCTATATACCAACTAAAGATATCAGGTCTGGAGTCCTTATGACCATTAAAAATCGTGTTTTGTAACTGCATATATTATTTCTCCCATCCCTTATATTGCCCAGTGTATGGAGGGCTTTAGTTCTGTACCCTCTCTCTCTCTCTCTCTCTCTCTCTCTCTCTCTCTCTCTCTCTCTCTCTCTCTCTCTCTCTCTCTCTCTCTCTCTCTCTCTCTCTCTCTCTCTCTCTCAGTCCTGAAATCTGTCAGGCACTATCGTTTTCTCATTTCCTCTCACGTTCACATTTAGACACTCATTTTCACTTTTAACACTTGAGATAAATGCACGTGTGTGTGTGCGTGTGCGTGTCACCCCACATTCTCCTTTCTCCCCTCACACGCACACCCTCTCTGTAGCCAGGTAGACAAGCTGTCGCCATGCTATTTTTGATGTTGTTAATAAGGAAAGCTGAATTGTCAAGGCTAAGTTTGGGAAAAAAAAAAAAGTTTTTAAACTCGCTTTAATGGAAAAAGGTGACACATCAGTGAAAAGATGTAATTAAGCTTGTCAAAAAAACTTTTAATTTCTCTAACAGCAGCTTGTTGTTGTCAAGCCTTACTCATTTCATATTATACTTGAGCATCAGACTTTTCTGATGGTAGTCAGTCGTACCCTGTGCACATGAGGAATTGTTTATTAGTCCTAAACTGGCTAAAGATGGTACACCTCATTTCCATTTTCATGTATTTTTAACACTTCAACACTACATGCCACAACATAGTTAACCCACCCAAAATTGGAGTTCACTGCATTTGTTTCCTCTGCTTGGTTTGTTATTGAAACCAAACGGCAACTTTCCAAAAAAATAAACAAACAAATAAATAAACAAATAAATAAATACTTTTTTTTTTTGTGCTTTAAATTACTACCTCGTGCCTGCCAAGCACAGATGTTAGGCTCAAATACCAAAGGAGGGATCTGTGATCAGAACTTTATAGAGACCCAAGATTGGTAATGCAAAGTAAAGCCCTCTATGAGGAGGTGATGGATTCTGCTGTGTTTATGTATGTGTGTGTGTGTGTGTGTGTGTGTGTGTGTGTGTGTGTGTGTGTGTGTGTGTGTGTGTGTGTGTGTATGCACGCATGTGATTCTAAGGTTGAGAAAACAGCAGACAGGTAATAAGTGAGTGTGCAGTCCTTTTGTGCGGCGCTGAGTAATGGATCTTAGCGGCTGTCTGTGGAGCTAGGTGCTGTGTTGCATTGGGAATCACTGGAAATGTCAGCGGCACAGAGACTGAGCATGCTGTTATTTAATGAAGACTATTGATACTGCGGGGCAGCTTGACACATTTAATTTGGATTAAGTCGTGAGCTTGATATCATCAATTCTCAAGTTGTTATGGCAACTTACAGGGCTGAAGATAGAGCTCTGCAGACAGATTTTGCTTTTCGTTTCTTGCAAAGCTTTAGTCAGGAAAGTTGTATAAGAGCACCACAATATCTTGAACTATGACGCTGTAGTTGAATAAGGAGCGAAAAAATGGAAACGTGCACACGCAATGACAGTCAAACCAAGAGCTGCACAGCAGAGCCCGGTTTCCTCCTCCTCCATGGGGCAGCATTACAGGGGTGGCTGAGGGTTCACGGCCTTGTTTAGACAGCAATCTGACAGCAAATACGGAGGGGGCGCCCTTCTCATTCAGTTAGCCATTTTAAAGTACACTTCATTTTGGATCTTTGTGCAGGTACACTGTTACTGCTACACAGAAGAATGCAGAGATCGAATGTAGTAGACAGGAACTAGAATGCTAGAGACAAAAAGTGTCAAAAACTGCACACATTGAAATAATCAAAGACTATCACTTAATGGTCAAATTATGAGTGAAGCACTGAGTGATCATTATTTGTGTGATTTGACAGATGGATGAATTCATCAAATCGTCACTTTTGTAGTATATCTGTCTGACGACTACATGAACCTACCATTGGAATGATTTGATGTTGATTCCAACAGTCTCTGTTACTTTTTTGGCGTTAATCATTTATTGGTGGCACGGTGGCCCAGTGGTTAGCGCTGACGCCTTGCAGCACGAAGGCTCCTGGGTTCGAATCACGGTGTTGTCCAACCTTGGGGGTCATCCCAGGTCATCTTCTGTGTGGAGTTTGCATGTTCTCCCCGTGTCTGCGTGGGTTTCCTCCAGGTGCTCCAGTTCCCCCACCATCAAAAAGACACATGTTAGGGTTAGTACTGCTGTCTGTGGCCCTGACCAAGGCGATGGAAAGAAGAACTGGAGTTGGTCCCCAGGTGCTGAACGGTGGTTGTCCATTGCTCATAGCTACACAGCTAGGATGTGTTAAATGCAGAGAGGAATTTCCCCACAGGGATTAATATAGTATATATATATATATATATATATATATATATATATATATATATATATATATATATGTATATAAAAAAATTCTAAGTATTTCTTTAAATAGCACTAAGGCTTATTGTAACACAGCCTAGGTTTTTACATTCATGTTAAAGCATGTTAATTGTCTAACGGAACAAAAAAAAAGTGGTGAATCCCGATATAAAGCTGGTTACAAAAGGTGAAAGCATTTCAATGGATGTGGTTGAGCTATACCTTCATCTATGTATCATATCTTTCAGTGTTCAGATTCAGTACTAATGTGGCTGATTTAGTGTATGGAAGTTTGCTGAGGAAAGCGTTTTATATATACTTCGTTAAACATCATTTTCTTCAGGGAGGTAGTTCTCTCCCACAGCCAGGTCATGTTACGCAGTGTAATTTCACAGTATATAGCACAATTATGTGTGTATGTGTGTATGTGCGTATACACGAGTGGGTAGTAAATGTTTGTTTGTTTATGTGTGTGTGTGTGTCTTTGTGTGTGTGTGTGTGTTGAGCTACCACACGTCATCATACATCAACCACTGTTGCCTAGTTACAGCCCAGTTGGCAAGGAAACCGCGGCGGCCCGTGCTAATTTGCAATGGCTTCGGACCATCCTTGGGACGGGGTCTGGCTGACGATAAGGACCTCTAATCTGTCATTTGAGACAGGTGACACAGCCCTTTCATTGATTCCCCTGAACAGATGCAGAGTCACTCATACTTTCACCCACTCCAAAACACCATTTGTTTGGCCAGATAACAATTCGGAGACGACCGTAGTTCTTCTTAAGCAATTTAAAAGGAGAATTATTCACCTAAATTGCATTAACGGGAAGGAAATGTATTTGCTTTCTATGAGCATGAAGAACAAGTTTGATTAACACTGTAATCGGCTTATTTTTCACAGTTTGGGCTTGTGGTGATTTCCACGATGAAAATCTTTTAAGATCGATGGCTTTGGTGCTGACTGTCACCCAGCATTCATGCACATAGGTCATTCTAGTGTTAAGACCAAGACGGTCATTATGACCGTTTTGGATTTTCAAAGTTTAATAACTTTGTGAAGAAAAAAACGATACAGACCTGTCGCTCCCTGAATTCTCCCAAAATTGCATATATTTGCATTAAAATTAGTTTTAGACCGATTGCACAAAAAAAGTTATGATAAATGACCATGAGTGCTCGTAAATGCACGTGATGGTGCGCGTGATGTCACGATTTTATGACGGGTGTTGGTCGCATCATTTCCTTCACGAAGCGTTCTCCAGCGCAGAGTAATAGTCTAAACTTTATATTTGATTATTGCCAACATGTCTGGTTACAGCCGCCGTTTCAGACGCATCATGACTACCACCGAGGCGTTGCAGTATTTACAGGCATTGGACAGCGGCGATTTTGAATTGTTTGAAAAATAGTGTTAAAAGTTGTTAAAATGTTAGTTTTGGTGTCAGTCGCTTCCTAACAGGCATACTAACATATGCAATACATTAATATCTCAATTGGGTCTTTATCTTGACAGAATATAGAGTCTGAAAACTGGCGGTCATTTTGACCGCCCATTGTCGTTTTAGGTAGGAGTGAAATCCTGGTTGTTCTTTAACATCCCAACATTGTTAGCTTAAACATTTTAGCTTAAACAACATGTTAGCTTAAACATTTTAAAAATAAAAATCAATCAATCTTATATAGCGCTTTTCTAGTACTCAAAGTCGCTTTACAATAAATGGAGTGAAACAAGACGACATGAACATAACACTGACCTACAGGGGTGGATGGGAAGGGGGGCTACGAGAGGGAGAAACGGCAGCCACAGACGACGCCAGCAGTACTCTCCACACTCTTAGCATAAACAACATGTTAGCTTAAACCTTTTAGCTTAAACAACATGTTAGCTTAAACATTTTAGCTTAAACAACACGTTAGCTTAAACATTTGAGCTTGAACAACATGTTAGCTTAAACATTTTAGCTTAAACAACATGTTAGCTTAAACGTTTTAGCATAAACAACATGTTAGCTTAAACATTTTAGCTTAACATGTTAGCTTAAACGTCGCTTTAAACATCCCAATAGTCCTAGCGTAAAAGTAAACCTAACTTTCAATAGAGAAAATTCTGCCAGTGCAATAGGTGCAGTATCTGAAAAAAAAGAAAAGAAGGCATTTTAGTTTTTCAGTCGAGGCCAGATGTGGTACGATGTTATCTACAATATAGCGAGGAAAACTGAGGAATCGAGAGGGGAAAGAAACAATGCGGACTAAATTAGGCTGCAAGCGATAGAAAGCAATTACCTGTAGCTGAGGATGTGTATTTTCCATCACAGTGGAGAAGAGAGGTTAGAAGAGGGCCGTAGGAGAGGATGGAGATGAGATGGAAACAGAGGAAGAAGACATGAAAGTGGGTGAGTGAAGGAGGAGTGGGGAGGATATAATGTCTGTGGACAGCAGGTACTTGTTTACCGTTCCTCTCCTTGCCGTATGATAACAAATCTCTGTGAAAATAGTTGAGTAGTAATTGAAAATGTGTGGCACAATAGGAGGCATTGTGACTTAGGGAAAACACTGTTGCCTGACAGCAGTGGGGTCCTGGGTTCAATTGCAGCCCATCTGTGTGCAGTTTGTGTGATCTCACCGAGTTTGTGTGGCTTTCCTCCCACATGCAGGAGACATGCATGTTAGCTGAATTGAAGTCTCTAAATCATGCATGGGGTGTGTGTGTGTGTGTGTGTGCGTGTGTGTGTGTGTGTGTGTGTGTGTGTGTGTGTGTGTGTGTGTGTGTGTGTGTGTGTGTACAACCTTTCCAGGGGTTGATATTCTGTTGAAGGCAGCATAAAAATGTTCTTTTCATAAAATGTATTTTCTTAAATTAGAGCGTCATGAGGGGTTGAGCCGGAGAAAAGACAAACTCTTTCTGCTTGTCTGTCTTGCTGTCTCATACACACACACCCACACACACACAAGCATGGACATACACACACAAGCGAGCTTGTACACATGCACGCATATTCTCTCTCACACACACACACACACACACACACACACACACACACACACACACACACACACGGGGGAATGCCCTGCGGCACTGACAGGAGGATTTCCCTCCATAATGTCGCACTGTCTAGCCTTGTAGGTCTCCGGGAGATGTCAGCTGTCAGTCAGGGTCAGGAGGTCAGACCTTTCACCTCTCCATCTCTTGCCCTCACCCTCCTTTTGCAGAGATACCATCCGCTGACAAGCTGCCATCTCCTCTCTCCTCTCTCCTCTCTGGCTTTCCTCCCACATACCAGGGACATGCATAATAGCTGTATTGAAGTCTCTAAATCAGGCATGGGTGTGAATTATGTATGTGTGTGTGTGTGTGTGTGTGTGTGTGTGTGTGTGTGTGTGTGTGTGTGTGTGTGTGTGTGTGTGTGTAAAATCCCTGAATTGGATTAAGCTGGTACAGGCAATGGACGGAGTCATTACAAACTGTTCTACAAATACTGGGGTGCATCTGATGGTTCAGCTGTTTTTTTTAAGTTTTCATTTATTATTGATTTTTAAACAGATTGTTTGCATGGCGGGTGATTTAATACTTCAATAACGCAGAGATACTATAAAAGATATGATTTGATTTAAGGTTTTGTTTTCACAAAGGGCCGGGGAGATGTGGTTTTAATAAAATGTTTCTGATCTCATTTTCCTTTTCCTTTTCCACATCAAAGACCCTCAACCTCCAACTCCAAAATAACCTTTAATCAATCAGTCAAGAAACGTAATCAGTAACAAACTTTTCTTTGCGTATTTTCTCTATGAGAGGATGAGTCCTCCGCTTCCCTCTGTCTTCCCCTCCAGCACTTCAAAGCTGAGTGGATTTGGTCTGCACCTCCCCCTCGTAATCATCTCCAGTGGTGGTCCGTGGCAAAATTTACTGAGGAAACCAGTCAGCTTGGTGTGGAGATCATATCGCCATGTGATGGAGATACCATAGTTACTTGCTTTCACAAACCAAAAATATGGTAAAGTTGCTGCCGCTGGGCGGGTTTGGTATGGAGGGCAGACACAAGTTTGGCAAAACACAGGGCTTTATTTACAAGAACTATATAAAGGTGTGAATGTCTCTTGTCAGCATGTCGTACAGGCCTGTACTCAGCTGTGCTGGAGCCTCTCCTGCCGTTTCGGTGTGGTGTGGGAAGATGCCGGCACGAATTCACGTTTGCAGCAGCCTCACCCAGTACCGGTGTGAGAAGATGGTGGCGCGTAATTACACTACCGTTCAAAAGTTTGGGATCACCCAAACAATTTTGTGTTTTCCATGAAAAGTCACACTTATTCACCACCATATGTTGTGAAATGAATAGAAAATAGAGTCAAGACATTGACAAGGTTAGAAATAATGATTTGTATTTGAAATAAGATTTTTTTTACATCAAACTTTGCTTTCGTCAAAGAATCCTCCATTTGCAGCAATTACAGCATTGCAGACCTTTGGCATTCTAGCTGTTAATTTGTTGAGGTAATCTGGAGAAATTGCACCCCACGCTTCCAGAAGCAGCTCCCACAAGTTGGATTGGTTGGATGGGCACTTCTTTGAGCAGATTGAGTTTCTGGAGCATCACATTTGTGGGGTCAATTAAACGCTCAAAATGGCCAGAAAAAGAGAACTTTCATCTGAAACTCGACAGTCTATTCTTGTTCTTAGAAATGAAGGCTATTCCATGCGAGAAATTGCTAAGAAATTGAAGATTTCCTACACCGGTGTGTACTACTCCCTTCAGAGGACAGCACAAACAGGCTCTAACCAGAGTAGAAAAAGAAGTGGGAGGCCGCGTTGCACAACTGAGCAAGAAGATAAGTACATTAGAGTCTCTAGTTTGAGAAACAGACGCCTCACAGGTCCCCAACTGGCATCTTCATTAAATAGTACCTGTTAGAGCCTGTTTGTGCTGTCCTCTGAAGGGAGTAGTACACACCGGTGTAGGAAATCTTCAATTTCTTAGCAATTTCTCGCATGGAATAGCCTTCATTTCTAAGAACAAGAATAGACTGTCGAGTTTCAGATGAAAGTTCTCTTTTTCTGGCCATTTTGAGCGTTTAATTGACCCCACAAATGTGATGCTCCAGAAACTCAATCTGCTCAAAGAAGTGCCCATCCAACCAATCCAACTTGTGGGAGCTGCTTCTGGAAGCGTGGGGTGCAATTTCTCCAGATTACCTCAACAAATTAACAGCTAGAATGCCAAAGGTCTGCAATGCTGTAATTGCTGCAAATGGAGGATTCTTTGACGAAAGCAAAGTTTGATGTAAAAAAAATCTTATTTCAAATACAAATCATTATTTCTAACCTTGTCAATGTCTTGACTCTATTTTCTATTCATTTCACAACATATGGTGGTGAATAAGTGTGACTTTTCATGGAAAACACGAAATTGTTTGGGTGATCCCAAACTTTTGAACGGTAGTGTACATTTGCGGTGGCCCCACCCAGTACCGCCCATGCAGTGTCTTTGTCCATGTCTGCGTCTAGATTTGATGTCTTCGTTTGATGGCTGGGAGAGCTGGTGCTGGATTGGCTGGAGGAGCTTGGTCTGCTGCATCCAGTGGGCCCAGGAACCACAGCCCTGACTGGAGCTGCACCCAAAGAGGAAACAACGAGAGCAGTATGATAGGACATGGAAGCGGGACAGGCTAAGCTAACTGCTAGCCCATGTAGACTGGCAGTTCCGATAACACCGAGGGCGGTCTGGCGGCGGCCTCGCCTTGCGTCGACTGTGTTTTTGGTGTCGCCATGTGAAGTGTGGGGAGCTGTGTCGGGGGTGTCTGTCTGGGAGAGCTGGCATTGCGTCGGCAGGGAGAGCTTGGTCTGCTGAATCCGGTTGGCCCAGGGACCACGGCGCTGCCTGGAGCTGCACCTGAGGAGGAAACAAAGAGGGCGGTCTGACAGGACGTGGAAGCGGGGCAGGCTAAGCTAACTGCTAGCCATGCAGACCGGCAGTTCCGACAGTCATCCTGGCGTTTGCTCTCATGGACAATGAATTTTATTTATTTATTTATTTTTTTATATGTTGGATATATGTGTTTTGTAGTTTTTTGTAGTTTGGATATACACTCACTGGCCACTTTATTAGGTACACCTTGCTAGTACCGGGTTGGACCCCCTTTTGCCTTCAGAACTGCCTTAATCCTTCGTGGCATAGATTCAACAAGGTACTGGAAACATTCCTCAGAGAGTTTGGTCCATATTGACATGATAGCATCACGCAGTTGCTGCAGATTTGTCGGCTGCACATCCATGATGCGAATCTCCCGGTCCACCACATCCCAAAGGTGCTCTATTGGATTGAGATCTGGTGACTGTGGAGGCCATTTGAGTACAGTGAACTCATTGTCATGTTCAAGAAACCAGTCTGAGATGATTCGAGCTTTATGACATGGCGCGTTATCTTGCTGGAAGTAGCCATCAGAAGATGGGAACACTGTGGTCATAAAGGGATGGACATGGTCAGCAACAATACTCAGGTAGGCTGTGGCGTCGACACGATTCTCAATTGGTACTAAGGGGCCCAAAGTGTGCCAAGAAAATATCCCCCACACCGTTACACCACCACCACCAGCCTGATCCGTTGATACAAGGCAGGATGGATCCATGCTTTCATGTTGTTGACGCCAAATTCTGACCCTACCGTCCGAATGTTGCAGCAGAAATCGAGACTCATCAGACCAGGCAACGTTTTTCCAATCTTCTATTGTCCAATTTTGGTGAGCCTGTGCGAATTGTAGCCTCAGTTTCCTGTTCTTAGCTGACAGGAGTGGCACCCGGTGTGGTCTTCTGCTGCTGTAGCCCATCTGCCTCAAGGTTCGACGTGTTGTGCGTTCAGAGATGCTCTTCTGCATACCTCGGTTGTAATGAGTGGTTATTTGAGTTACTGTTGCCTTTCTATCAGCTCGAACCAGTCTGGCCATTCTCCTCTGACCTCTGGCATCAACAAGGCATTTTCGCCCACAGAACTGCCGCTCACTGGATATTTTCTCTTTTTCGGACCATTCTCTGTAAACCCTAGAGATGGTTGTGCGTGAAAATCCCAGTAGATCGGCAGTTTCTGAAATACTCAGACCAGCCCGTCTGGCACCAACAACCATGCCACGTTCAAAGTCACTTAAATCACCTTTCTTCCCCATTCTGATGCTCGGTTTGAACTGCAGCAGATCGTCTTGACCATGTCTACATGCCTAAATGCATTGAGTTGCTGCCATGTGATTGGCTGATTAGAAATTTGTGTTAACGAGCAGTTGGACAGGTGTGCCTAATAAAGTGGCCGGTGAGTGTATGTGTTCTTGTAGTTTGGATATGTCTGTGTGTTGCACTGCTGTGGGCTGGGGGAAGCGATATTTTGTTTCATTTCATGTGCGCAGGTGCATGGAATGAACTGACAAATAAATATCCCTGATTCCCGATTCTTTTTGATCAGTTTTTCTCTATGCCTGTGTTTGTGTCTGTATCTGTGTCAGTCCTAGACCCAGCTTCGCTGCGGTGTATAAAGAAGAGTTGGTTAGACTAACACACCTGAGGCTGATCACTAATCAGCCTCTGCATTGCGTCTGCACTCCTGCGACCCACGCCCCCTCACTGTGCTTGCAGCCCGAGGCTCACCACACCCCACTACCACACAGAATAAACGAGTGCCGTAATGCTTCTCATTCCTGCTTATATCCCATTCCTTGGGGACCATAGCATTTACAATGCTCTTGTGGACTAAAAAACAACACAAGCTGCGTTTTATTTTCTCTCTCTCCACTTACTGTGCAACAACACACACAAACTTGTCACTGCCTTAAGCACTGGTTATTAGTAATAAATGAGTTATGTGCCATAGCCCTATGAGGGGACATCTCCAGCAGTATAACTGCAGTCATGAAGAAACAACAATGCTGTTCGCTCTAAAAGATGCACGCACAATCAGATCTATACAGTCTAAAACATGACGCTGCTTCTGAGTTTCTTCTAATCATCTAATGAATAAACACATAACTGAAGGCTTTCAGATGGTTCCCATCACAAAAACACCTCGCTTTCCCCTTAGCTCTCCCCTAAGTCATGTCCAGCATCGGGCTAGTCCTACTGTTCTGTTTGATCTTCAGTTGCAGCTCAAATGCAAGCTTATGAAAATTGTTTTTATGAGAAACTTGAGGTCCCCGTCTCCATCCATGCTGCTAACTTGCTAACTGGTTACGCCCACGCGATGTGTAGTAGGCTAGCTGGTTGGAGACTCAGGCAGTATTTTTTTTTTTTTATGACGACAGTGATTTAATTGCTGAGAAGCCAGGTTGAACTTGACTTCCCTTGTCTTTTTTTTTAACGATGAATTGGCCATTCAGTGGCACAGTCTGATTGGATACTTTTTTCTCTCTAAGGGAAGCCAGGCAAAGCTGGCCTGCTTTGCGTAATGGTAGCATTTCACTGACCACTAGACAGTGCAGAGGACATCAGCTACCCAATGCACGCAGAGGGGTGGTGTTTTGCTCGCTACACCAGCTAAAGAAGAAAAATATGATTATACATGGAATGTTTTGATAACAGGGGAAATGACAATCCTCAGCCACAGGAATAATAAATTCTGTTCCCTTTATTAGACTATATTCATGACGAGGCCAGGCTTCCTTTGACCTCTGAGAGAAACTGCCTCTGATCATCTCACTCAACGAGCTCAGAAACAAAACAACAAATTGGAGTCTGAAATCCATCCAAAGCACGCCCCTGCTGTCTTTTACCAGGACTCCCTGTTCAGTGTGGGGAAGCCGATGATATAAATAGAGGTGGCATGAAGCAAGGAAATACTGAGACTAATTGGGAAAATGGTAGAGGGAACCCGCTGATTAGCAAATCTTTGCTGTAAAAAGAGACCTGCACTGGGATGAGCGGGGTCCCCTTTCACCTCGTTGATGCTGTGTATCAAGTCGTGCCGTTGTGTAATTCGGTTGGTACTCGCCCAGGTGAATTTTAAGCTATCCAGGATCATAATCCTACCCTCCGACTGCTGTTTGCTACTTCGAGCTGCTTTATTTCCTCCAAGCAGGTGGCCCGGAGTTATTCCTGTCAGAAGCAAAATGGATTTGAGTGTTTAGCAATATTCAGGACGATTATGATGGCCATAGAAATCCTGTGTTCCACCAGCAAGAGAAAAAGAGCAAGGAAAGCTGTTGTGGGTCTCTAGTTGTATGTTTTTCTACCCTTTAGGTTCATTCTTCTGGCCTCTAACTCAGACTGTGCCAGGGCTCCCTGGAGGGAGCCGACTTGTTTGTACACTGGAAAAAATCTAGCACTTTATTTCTTTAAACCTTTTTTTTAAATATATATTCCTTTATTTAATAGGCAGGTCAAATCATGTCACTTTTATTTGTATAATCCAATATCACAAATTACAAATTTTCCTCAAAGGGGCTTTACAGCAACACAACAGGTGAGATTTCTCATGTATTTTTTTGTTTGTCCTACTCTTGGGTTCTTCTCCCCTTCTTTCAGTTCCTCCTGCTCTCAAGCCCCTCCCTCCACACCCATCACTCCTCTCTCCTCCTTTATTCGTTTTGCTTGTGTGCCACCCTGGCCTCTAGGTGGTCTTGTGTGGCTGCATAATGAGACACTACTGTGGCATTTTGGAAGGTATTAGCTGTTCGCTAAAGTGTGACGTGGGTTGAGCGCTGGCTAGACTGACGGGGGCCGTGACATGCATGGTGAGCAGATCATTATGGGAGCCAGACGGCTGACCTTTTCCTCCAGAAGCCTCCTTGACGAGAGAGCTGATCTCTGGGTAATTAATGTGAAACCGAGGCAGCTCATCAGAGCCTCTCCCTGCTAGTCCTGATCTTCCTTTGTTGTACCACTGACACGTCAATCACCACCAATAAGGTGATCCGATTGGAAAAAGAAGAAACATATTGGATCTGCCCGTCTGTGTTTGTCCCAAGTTTCAGTTGTTATCCTGTTGAGCTCAAGGCAAATTTCAGCTCTGACAGCTTGATGAGGGCGAGAATGAGTGAAAATGAGATTGGGTAAAGTAAGGACGAGAGGATAGGCGATGTTTTGTGGTTGTCCTATCAGCAGTTAGCTTGACTAGAATTTGTGTCTCTCATTAGTGCGTCCAAAGTCTGCCTAGCATTTGTCTGGGTAATTCTGAACTCTTGCACTGTCAGGGAGCAACCTGCTGCCTGCTGCCCGGTGTGGTAGCTCATCAGTGCCTGCCTGAGTCAGGAACTGTTAGTCTTAGCCCAAGGTGAACGGAGAGATGCAAAGAAGGAGAGAGACGGATAATGAGATCTTTATATGTCACATCCGCTACAGTAATCATGGGCTCTTTCCAACTGCTCTGACTCGTGTGTGACTTCATGTGTGTGCTGAGTAGTAATTGAAAATGTGTGGCACAATAGGAGGCATGGTGACGTGGTAAAAACACTGTTGCCTCACAGCAATGGGGTCATGGGTTCAATTCCAGCCCATCTGTGTGGAGTTTGTATGATCTCACCGAGTTTGTGTGGCTTTCCTCCCACATACCAAAGACATGCATGCTGGTTGAAATGAAGTCTCTAAATCACGCATGGGTGTGAATAATTACGTGTGTGTGTGTACGTGCATGTGCGTGTAAGTCTTTACAACCTTTCCATAAGTTGATATTCTGTTGAAGATGGCATAAAAATGTTCTTTGCGCGGTGTCCGTGTGGCCTGATGGTCTAGTCCGTTGCCTCCCAACACGGGGATCCCAGTTCAAATCCCCATTTTGCCTCCGGCTTGATCGGGTGTCCCTACAGACACAATTGGCCATGTCTGCAGGTGGGAAGCTGGATGTGGGTATCTGTCCTGGTTGCTGCACTAGCAACTCCTCTATTCGATTGGGGCACCTATTCGGGGGGGGGGGACTGGGGGAATAGCGTGATCCTCCCACGCGCTACGCCTCCCTGGCCCAACTCCTCACTGTCAGGTGAAAAGAAGCAGCTGATGACTTTACATGTATTGCAGGAGACGTGGTAGTAGACGTGGTAGTTTGCAGCCCTCCCCGGGTCAGCAGAGGGGGTGGAGCAGTGACCGGGACGGCTCGGAAGAGTGGGGTAATTGACCGAATACAATTGGGGAGAAAAAGGGGGAAGCCCCCCCCCCCCCCAAAAAAAGTTCTTTGCATAGAATTTCTTTTCTTACATTTGAGCTTCATGAGGGGTTGGAGCTGGAGAAAAGACAAACTTTTTCTGCTTGCCTGTCTGTCTTGCTGTCTCATACACACACACACACACACACACACACACACACACACACACACACACACACACACACACACACACACACACACACACACACACACACACACACACACACACACACACACACACAGCCCCGGCACTGACAGGAGGATATCCCTCCATAATGTCACACTGTCTAGCTTTTTAGGTCTCCGGGAGATGTCAGCTGTCAGTCAGGAGGGCAGACCTTTCACCTCTCCATCTCCTGCCCTCACCCTCCTTTTGCAGAGATACCAATCCGCTAGCAAGCTGCCATCTCCTCTCAAGCTGAACTAATCTCATAAACGAGACCAAGTCTGGATCTGCAGGGCCTATGAAAAGTCCTCAGACCTTTTAGCATCTCTGAACTATAAGTGATCAATAGCAAGTCAAGAATTAGATAATGTGACAAAGCAAATTTGGTTTTGTGTGTGTGATGTAGAAATAGAGTAAGACAGAGAGAAAAAGAAAAAAGACGTTGAGTGGGGAAGATTATTTTCTGGTGTCCAGGCAACACCTGAGATCAACATTAGAAAGGATGCGGATGTGCGTGTTTGCTGAGTCAGTCATTATTGGTGTGGGGTTGCATATGTTTGTACGCATTTGTGAGTTGTGTGTGTGTGTTAGTGTGCTTGCTTACGGGTCTATATTTAAGTGTGTGAGTGATGAGTAGTGAATGAGGTGCCCCTGGACCTCCCTATCCTCCCTGCTGGCTAGGTGTTGCTTGCAGAATGTTTGAGTCTCTCCTTCAGACTAGACCCCCTTCTCATTAAACCTGCTAATTGGACCATGTCAAGAGAATCCTCTTTGTGTTTAAGAGGCACCAGGAAGCTGTGTGTGTGTGTGTGTGTGTGTGTGTGTGTGTGTGTGTGTGTGTGTGTGTGTGTGTGTGTGTGTTTTCACATGGCTCTTCATCAGTGATAAACGTACAGATGAGGGTATGCTAATAAATTGATGGCGATAGGTCATAGTTGAATGACCTACTGAGCATTTCTTGAACCCCTTCTGTTATTATTTTGTTATCGTTTTGTGTTATTATGGTGGCACAGTGGTTAGCGCAGTTGCCTCACAGCAAGAAGGTCCTGGGTTCGAGCCCCGGGGTAGTCCAACCATGGGGGTCATCCCGGGTTGTTCTCTGTGTGGAGTTTGCATGTTCTCCCTGTGTCTGCGTGGGTTTCCTCCGGGGGCTCCGGTTTCCTCCCGCAGTCCAAAGACATGTAGGTCAGGTGAATCGGCCAAATTGTCCCTAGGTGTGAATATGTGTGTGAGTGTCGGCCCTGTGATGGCCTGGCAGCCTGTCCAGGGTGTCTCCCCGCCCGCCGCCCAATGACTGCTAGGATAGGCTGCTTCATCCCCACCGCCCTGAGAGCAAGATAAGCGGTTTGGTTAATGGATGGATGGATAATTTTATAGTTATAAGAAAACAACACACCTTGACTAACATTTGGAGAGCGTCAGAGAGAGTCAGCCTGAATATCCAAAGTCTCTCACTGAACCTTCATGTGTTTGAGCTTGCCGTGAATATTTTACATAACAGGAAAGTTGCTCAGGGTACTTTCTCCTTGGAAATGTGTCTCCATGCTGAGAGAGATTCGTAAAATCAACTGTTGAAATCAAAATACCAGTTTGCTGCTGCTGCAAAACTGACAATTTACATCCATAGGGTTTTGCCCGAAGCTGATAGTATGAACAGTATTTTGTTTAGTTTAAATGAGATTTAGTGTGCTGGACATTATCTACAGTGGATGGTCTCGTAGATGGCTTATTTCATCTCTTAGCAGAAGGAAAAGATGGAAGTTGATTTCACAACCAGTCCTGTTAAAAGCAACTACTTAATGCTCCACATGCACTGGCTGTGCCTTATTAGGGGATAATGGAAAATTAAACAGTCGGACAGACTCTATGCTGTCTCTTGCCAAGATAGTAATATATAGCTATGACAGAGCAATAATTATATAGGCCTGTTGCAAATATATAGGAATGGGTTTGTAATCTCTTTGAGCTGGATTAATATAGCAATGCACGATATTAGCAAACAAAGCAAAAGATGACATTTGCAAATAGAGTTTCTATGTAGTGACTTTGTTCCACTTTTTGATGACATCTTATTTCAAACAGTGTTGGCAAAAAACACTCACACACACACACACACACACACACGAGATGCACATATTGGATTTTTGCCGATATCCAATATACCGATATTTTCCACCTCATTTTGGCCGATTGCCGATACCGATATATGCACATATGTTTTTCCACCTAATTACAGCGAACATCAAGTCTGTCCTGTAGTGGACTGATCTGAAGCTGCTACACTGACCACGAAAGCCGCACACTGCTGATCTCTATGGCTGGTCTATTTATTTTTCTCCACACGCTGCATACAAAAAGAGCAATTACACCTAATGGAAAGTGAAAAGGCAACCAGATGAACTGATAAACAAAAGATCCATGAGGCCTAACATCTGCCATCAATACAATGTTAACTGAAACAGAATCACTTGCAGGGAGCAGGACAAAGACCACAGTCTGACAACTAAGCATTCTGATATACTGGGATGTAATGTCCACTGACCATGTGCTTACATCATTTTTTCATCTTTCCATTTTTCATGACATGATTTCATGTGGCAGTAGTAGCCACACACTGAGGTAGTAGCTAGCTAGCGTAGTGGTTTGACCCAAGTTTAAACCAGTCAGAGTTAGTGTCAGACCCCACAAAGGATACATGCATTCAGAATACACGTGACCCATGGTTATTTTACACAACACACATTTATAATTAATTGCAAGGCTGGGAAATAAAACACTCCATTTAAATAAACTCAACCACACCATCAGTCAGTTTTCAAAAGGTTACATCAGAGTGAAAGGAAAAGAAAAAAAATTCCATATAATTCAGTTCAGTTTATAAAGTAAACATACTCCACTTTGGGATTTCCTGCTTATCACTATCAGTTCAGTTCAGTTCAGTCGACAAAAATTACCCACTTCAGGATTTCTTTGTTATCCAACAAACAAACTCAAAACAAGGAAGTATTCCCAACCGCAGTTCAGTTCATCCATCCATCATCTTATCCATCCATCCATTATCTTATCCATCCATCCATTATCTTAACTGCTTATCCTGTTCTCAGGGTCGCGGGGATGCTGGAGCCTATTCCAGCAGTCATTGGGCGGCTAGGCACCCTGCCTGGACAGGCCGCCAGGTCATCACAGGGTGCACACACACACACACACACACACACACACACACACACACACACACACACACACACACACACACACACACACACACATTCATTCCTTGGGACAATTTAGTATGGCCAATTCACCTGACCTACCTGTCTTTGGACTGTGGGAGGAAAGCGGAGCCCCGGAGGAAACCCACGCAGACACGGGGAGAACATGCAAACTCCACCCAGAGGATGACCCGGGACGACCCACCAAGGTTGGACTACCCCAGGGCTCGAACCCAGGGCCTTCTTGCTGTGAGGTGACCACGCTAACCACTGCGCCACCGTGCCGCCCCAGTTCAGTTAACTCACAAACAAAAATCCACAAACCCCCAAAGCTTTTGTCATGAGGAAAAAAGGCAAAAAAAAAAAAAATCACCCGGCTTTCGCCGACTCACGGTTACCGTGGTGAGTGATTTTTAAGCTGTTGTCGAGTGTCCGGAGATGTTTAGCTTTCAGATCCTCGACGGATTCCTTGAGATGATGAGAGGAGATGATTTTTCATGGGGACCCACATGTGAATATATAAACAAACACGGAACACGGCACAAAGGCCTGGCTAGGCTGACGAAGTGGAGGTCTAACTTCTCCCTGCTCTATAACCGCTGGCGTCAGTCGCCATATTGATTTGTATGACTCATAAAGGAACATAAGGGGCCGGTCCTTCCGAAAGCGGGTAAATCAGAGCCATATCACTGAATGACAGGTCTGGTGGGTGTGTGGAGGTGAGTGAAAATAGGCTGATAGCCGGAAGCATGTTTCTTATTATTTATAACAACATAATTTGTGTGATCGTGCCTGGTCAGCAGTTCGCGTCGCGTACGCATAATTAGTGTCATCTTATGCCTGTCATATCGGCATTTCAGGCCGATGCCGACATTAATTATAAAGCTTTTGTGTGCCGATGACGTGCCAATATCATCATGCATCCTTAATACACACATATTCACATGTACACTAAAACACATTTCCCCACCACCAAAACCCACCACAGGTGCGAGATCATCAGTTCTCGAATTTATTACTCAAAGGTCCGCATCTGATTTTTATTCAAGGTCAGAGGTCTGGAACAATTGGCGATAACAAAATAACATTTAATCAACTCACTTATAAAATTTAGGCAACATGCATTCAAGTTCAAGACAGTCAAGTTAGTCAAAATACACTGGAGCCTAGTGGGAGCAAGGTAATCAGTTGCATGAGCCGAGGCACAAAAGGTGTGATTGCCAGCCGGAGACACTGATCCAAATGTTCTTTTTGAAGACCCTCCCTACGCTGCCTCTGATTGGCTCTAACCCTGACGAAAATTTGCTCAATGGTAGGCTACTCGTTACTGTCCGTTACTGTACGGTTACTGTAGTTGCCTTGCCTTGCCTTACTGTCATTTATGGTCGCACTGGTTTCTCCCCTCTCTTCTGCTCTCTGTTTCAATGCAGGTGGGGCTCAGCCCCTCCACACACACACACACACACACACACACACACACAGCGGAGCGGAGAAGAGACAAGTGAACCAGGTGAAGTGAAGATAGCCTTACTCGAGTTGATGACAACCACACTCGTCATGTTACTGTAAGTGCAATAAAAGCTTTGCACCACTCCCAAAGCAAATTCTCTGGTGTAACATTAATACGTGAACTTGGAAGCAAATACAAAATAAAACCTTTCACTTCATAACGTATTGTATTCATAACACGAGGTATGGGCTGGGTCCGGATTGACTTGCCGTTTGGTCCGGATGCGGACCGAGATCCAGACTTTGAGAAGTCCTGTGCTAGATAATATGTTCGGTCCTCTGCTATCTTTGGGACTGTGACACTACCGATATGGAAGTCCCTGTCGTCCTGTACCACAAAACCTCATTACACCGCCCAGCCAGTCAGTTATTTCTCGATGTAACATTCCACTGCTCATTGTCATGCTTGTGACTGTGCCAGCCAGGGTGACTTTATTGGTCTTCCCTGCAACCCATCGAAGAGGAAATTATTATTTCAAGAACATACTGTTTGTTTTTCATTAATAACTGCGTGCACTCCTCTGCCACCATATCACTGCAGTCAGTCAAGAAAGCGTCATGAAAGTAACGCATCAAACTGCAGAACTATAGAATAAAATGCATACTACATGGCCTTGAACATGGCGGGTTTGGAGACAGCAGTGCTTTGTGGGATGTTGTAGCCCTGTGATACCTTTTCTCTGGCATTTTACAGTCAGCTGTGTGAAAGGGCCTCACGATCTTCACAATATTTCCACATCGGGTAGCATCGTGGATAGTTGATGTTTACATCCTTTCCCATCAGTCAGGTCTTCTGTGTAATTGCAGTGTAGGTAAGATGCATGCCCCTAAAAATCCTGATGAATGACTGAGTGAGTTTGTTCTAAGAGGTATGTGCAACCCGTCCAATTGTTCAGTAGATTTAATCAAAACACAGGCTGACCTCCTCCACGCCTGACATTTGATGGTTAGTACATCATACATCAACATCACCTTGCATGCTTGCACAGGGTTGAGGCACAAGGTATCGTGCAAAATGACTGTTGTTACATACAGTATGATTCTGTATGATCATATTTTCTAGTGAAAATGAACACGTCTGTACAGGGGGTAAAACTTCACTTTTACTTTTCAATTGTGAGTTTTTCCCTCTCAGGGTGTGTCATCTATTAGAGTGGAACATGACTAAACTGATGCAAGTGGGAGATTGCAGCCTAAAAGCATGAAAGGCCAATGCTCCCAATTCAAAGGCTGTACCTTGTGAATCCACACTATTCGGTGTATCCCGTCCAGCTTTACGGGTGCTCCTCCTGAAACGCTGATGATGTCGTCGTGATGTTGATGGTGTTGTCGTGTTTCCCTGGTGATCCTGGTGCTTGGAGCACTAAAGTTTTTGGGTTCCTCATTCTGCTGACACCCCATGATTTGGAGGCAGCTTTACTGTAAGCAGTAGCGTTACAGCTTTGTTTCTTTATTTTCAAGATACAAAAGATGGAGGTGCACTGTTTGGCTCAAAAAGTAAGGTTTATCAGGAATCAGGAACACTTTGTCGTTTCATTTCATGTACGCAAGTACATGAAATGAAACGAAATATTACCCCCAGCCCAAAGCAGTGCAACACAAAGACAAAAACACATATCCAAAAACTAGAAGAACTACAAGAACACATATATCCAAACTAAAAAAAAAAAAAATTACTGTCCATGAGAACGAACACCAGCTAGCATGACTGTCGGAACTGCCGGTCTGCATGGGCTAGCAGTTAGCATAGCCTGCCCCGATTCCATGTCCTGCCAGACCGCCATCAGTGTTTCCTCTTCAGGCACAGCTCTGGGCAGGGCCATGGGCCTTGGGCCCGCTAGACTCAGCAGACCAGGCTCCCTCAGCCGATTGAACGCCAGCTCTCCCAGCCAGACCCCTTCGACACACCTCCCTTCACTCCACATGACGACACTAAAACACAGTCAACGCCAGGTGAGGCCGCCGCTAGACCGCCCTCGGTGTTATCGGAACTGCCAGTCTGCATGGGTTAGCAGTTAGCTTAGCCTGCCCCACTTCCGCATCCTGTCAGACCGCCCTCGGTGTTATCTCTTTGGGCGCAGCCCTGGGTAGAGCCATGGTCCCTGGGCCCACAGGATACAGCAGACCAAGCTCTCCCAGCCGATCCAGTTCCAGCTCTCCCAGCCATCAAACGAAGACACAAACTTAGACGTGGACAAAGACACTGGAAGACAAGACACTATTTAACGGATTACCTGGAATTTAAAGTTGTTGGGATCATGGGGTTGAACCTTGCAGACTGAGCCACCGAGATCTCATGTAACATAACTTTGAAATGATGAATTTCATTAGTATTTGTCTCATGACTTAAAAGTTTCATGTGGACAGATTGAGACCTCTTGGTTAGGGCATTATCATGTCAAATCTGCTTTTGTCAAAAAGTGAGTCTCAACACCTAGCAATCATCATGGACCCATGTCAATTTATTTTTGTTCAATCACAAGCAGCAGAAACTCTCACTGTTTACTCTGTGCATGGCTTATAAGAGGCATTTTGCTATTTTTATCATTATTTTTTTATTATTTAGTTCACAGGAGCATACGATCTCTTCACTTATGGAGTCCTGGACAGGTAACTCAACTCTTGTCATGTAGGTAAAAGAAGAAATTACATATCCACTGTCAGTCCACCGTCTCTCCCATTTAACTTTAGCTTCTCCTATGGTCACTGCAGTCTTCTAGTTATTGTTCCAGAGAACAACTCATCAGCCGCTTGAGGTGCTTGGACAGTGACCCGTACCGGTCTGGGTCAAAGGTTACTGATGGTTTTAGTAGTCAAAATGTTCAGGTCTCATCTCCGTTGACTTTCTGGTCCCCTCTACTTCTCTTTTTTTGTTTCAGTTTGAGGGGCTTTAATGGGAGATGTTGACCCAGGAAAACAACTCAATGGCCCATGGCCTGTAGCCTCCTGTATTGACCCACAGCCGTCCTCCATGATCCATCTGGTTGGACTTCAGTGTGGCTGGTGACATCAAGTAAACATTTTCTCCTGGCCATCACCTTCACATCAGTAGACGTAAAACAAGTTAAGGGTTTTGGATGTGCAGGAATGCTAACAAGAAAGATATTTGTATGATTTCCAGATCTTCAAGTTGTTTCTGGTCCCCCTGCCCCAAGTGGAGACGGGATTGAGAAATTTATATTAAAAAGATTTTTTTTTAATGCATTATAGTTTGCTTTTATAAAAGCACTTCGAAAAGGCGTTCTGTTTCTTGGAAGAGCTATGCAGCATCCCGTTTTCTCCAGTTTGGGGTGTTTTTCGCAAATTTCTATACCTGCCAAGGCTATGTCATTTCATCAAGCAGACTTTGGGAGCTGGGAGCCTTCCTGCTTGGTGAACTGCCTCACCCTCACAACTACCTTCTTTAATATGCAGCTTTATTAAAATGAGGCTACAAATGCATTGTGCCAAATCTTCTCCACCCACCCACCCAGCCTCGTTTCCCCATCCCTCCCTCCCTCCCTCCTTAGCACTGAAACCAGGCTACGGAGGAACACTCATAATGAAAGCTTGCCTTTGTTATGTGGTATTATGTCAGATGCAGGATTACGTGTGTGTGTGTGTGTGTGTGTGTGTGTGTGTGTGTGTGTGTGTGTGTGTGTGTGTGTGTGTGTATGTGTTTCAATATTTGTTAGAGGCCTTTGTTGTAGCATTGTTGCTTGTGTGCTTAATACACTAAAATGCTAATGGTCATGAAATGGGGGTGTGCAGCAAATACAAACATTTTAATCTGGGGGGATTTGTATGAGACTCTCTTTGTTGATCGTAAAACAAACCTCGGTTTTGACACATGACACGACAGAATGGCAGTTCAATTTCATCCAGTCTTGCATGCTTTCTAGTACCGTGGTAAACTACCCACGATTATGTAAAGCAAATATTGTATTACCCACAATTCTTTCCCGTATCTCCTTCATGCAGTCGGTATCTGTAGTGCAGAAAAACCCAACGTGGCCTTAATTCTCTGAATTGTGTGGTTCAAATTGTCTCGTTGGGTTTTTCTGGTGCTGAAATTGTGAAAAATTGCCGAATTAGTGATACATTTGTAAAATATAGTATGTGTGAAACTAGCAGTATTCAGGGGTGTCCGGGTGGCGTAATGGTCTATTCCGTTGCCTACCAACACGGGAATCTCCGGTTCGAATCCTTGCGTTACCTCCGGCTTAGTCGGGCATCCCTACAGACACAATTGGCCGTGTCTGCGGGCGGGAAGCTGGGTGTGAGTATGTGTCCTGGTCGCTGCACTACCGCCTCCTCTGGTCGGTTGGGGTGCCTGTTTGGGGAACTGGGGGAAATAGCGTGATCCTCCCACGCGCTTCGTCCCCTTTGGTGAAACTCCTCACTGTCAGGTGAAAAGAAGCAGCTGGCGACTCCACATGTATCGGAGGAGGCATGTGGTAGTCTGCAGCCCTCCCCGGATCGGCAGAGGGGGCGAAGCAGTGACCAGGACGGCTCGGAAGAGTGGGGTAATTGGCCAAATACAATTGGGATTAAAAAAAAGAAAATAGCATTAGTCAGAAGGACTGTTAAAGTCCCTTCAAAAGCTACACACACACACACACACACACACACACACACATACACATACACATACTCTGGGGGATCTGTAGAGGTAGGACTGGTGGTGCCAGTCTGTGTCCTTCCCTGCAGTAACCCTTCTGTGCAATAACAGGAAATGGTCCCTAATTGTAGTGAAGTGATTGAGTAAACTTTGTGTGAAAATGCGGTTCGGGGCTCATTGTTACGTGGGGGGCCTCTGAGCGCTGGACCTGCCAGCTAGCCTTTTGATTGCAGAGTGCTCAGTCAAGTATGAAGTGTTGTGAAACTGTCCCCCCCCCTTCCGTCTGTAGGAGACAGAGTGAAATTGAATGAAAGATTATGGCTAGATAAATGCAAATAGGTTTGTGTTTGTTTTTCTTCGGCAGCTTGTTTGTTTGTGTGGGAGTAAGACAATGAGTTTTTTCGAGTGAGTGTGAGAGAGCTAGAGAGAGAGAGAGAGAGAGAGAGAGAGAGAGTCAAGGAGAGGCTGCTGAATGTAGGGTACAGGGGTTAGGGTGGGGTGCATCGGGTGGGTGTGAGAGATGGTTGACTGGGGGTTTAGGGCTGTGTGTGTGTGTGTGTGTGTGACTGGGGTGGGGGGTGTTTTGGGGCACTGGATTGGACTGTAATCCTTCAGTCTAGGGTGGAAATTACCATGCACATTCTGGGACAAACAGTCTGATGCACATACACGCACAAAAAACACAGAGCGCCGTGCACGCACACACATAGCGAGCAGTGGGATTGTCCTTGGCTGATGCTGCTGCACCATGACAAAATGTCCTCGCCAGAAACTGGCTCAAGTACTGCAAGAGAAGGTTAGTTAACTTTTGTGCATCCTGCTGCGTGTGCATGTATATGTATGTTTGTCTGAGTGTGTGCTCACACGCGTGTGCACATGTACATATATACTTTGTTGAGAGCATGCTTTGGTGAATTTTCTTTACATTTGGAAGAAAAAAAACTTGTGTTTCATGCCTGTCTGACTTGAAGCAAAGCTATATCTAAATAGAAGCTCAAAGCTTTGCTGTACAAAGTGAAAAGACATGCATGAAACTACATGGGAAAATAATTTCAAATTGCACATCCTCACTTGTATTGTTGTTGGTATTGTGGTGGACGATATAGTTGTGTTCAACTTCATTTTTAGATTTTTGCACAAATAGAATCCAAACCATAATTATAGACTTTAAACTTGGAAAACAATTACTGCTGTGATGGGGAAATGATTGGACAAGTGTAACGTTTTCACCAAGTATTTATGAAAGAAATCCTTCAAATGAGAAATTGCAAATCTTTTTTTTTTTTTTGGGATCCCCTCCCCTTTTTCTCCCCAATTGTACTTGGCCAATCACCCCACTCTTCCGAGCCGTCCCGGTCGCTGCTCCCCCCCCTGCCGATCCGGGGAGCTGTAGACTACCACATGCCTCCTCTGATACATGTGTAGTCGCCAGCCGCTTCTTTTCACCTGACAGTGAGGAGTTTCACCAGGGGGACATAGCGAGCAGGAGGATCATGCTATTCCCCCCACTTCCCCCTCCCCCCTCCCCCCTGAACAGGCACCCCGACTGACCAGAGGAGGCGCTAGTGCAGCGACCAGGACACATACCCACATCCGGCTTCCCACCCGCAGACACGGCCAATTGTGTCTGTAGGGACACCCGACCGAGCCGGAGGTAACACGGGGATTCGAACCAGCGATCCCCGTGTTGGTAGGCAATGGAATAGACCGCTAGGCTACCCGGACACCCCAGAAATTGCAAATCTGTGCTGAAATATTTTGAACTTCCTTCCTCGTCTGCCCTTTCTCTTGGAAGGTGGCATACGTTCATTTCTGTTCTCCTAATTGAATAACCCACCCCATTAAGTCTTGCCTTGCCTCTGTTAGGTAACACCTCTTCTCACTGGTGTTATTTACAAGAGCTCCTGCTGCCCACCGGGCTTTACTTACTGTCTGCCAACCCTGTCATTTGGCAGAGAAACACACACAGAGACGTATGTATGCACACACACTAATAAGTGTGTGTACTAATCCGCAGTGTGTGCTATTTTTCAAGCCGAGCTGGAAGTCTCCTGGCTGGATCACGAGCATCAAACAGAAAAATGGTGTTTTCCTACATACGCTATTAACATATCATAGAAAACCCCTCAGCACATTTGTATATTGAATCTATATGTGGCTACATCGTGATGATTTGATGGCATCCCTTTTCTGCATGTCTTAATTAGACCTGTTGGTTTAATTTCTGCAGGAATTAAGTAAAAAGAAAAAAGTGCGATTTAAGACACAGTATCATCCAGCTGCAGACCTCGGGATGCCTCCGGCGTGCCAGAAATGTCACGATAACTAAATAGAAGGATTTATTTCAGGAATTAACCATGCGTCTTAAAGACTTTTTAATATTAGTGTACTGTTGTTTATGTAGTTTACAATCATTCTGAGTAATTTGTTATCCAGCTGCAGATGAGGAAGTGCCTCCAACATGCTGGAAATACCTGCAGTGTACAGGATATGTCACAAGACCTCAAATCAGCTGTTTTTTTCTCACTTTATCAAAAATTCCAAACATAAATTCCAAGTTTAAAAAAACCAAAAGGCTTTATTTTGAATAGTAAAATGTCCTCATGTGTCCTCATGTTGAGCAATAGTCACTTTGAACTTGTTTTTCAAATGCTGTTTAAAAGTCCCTCTTTGCATCCAGGCTAATACGTGGTGAAATTTCCCTGTTTCCCGGTTGGGATCATACATCATTATTTAAAGTTCATAGAAGCAAACAAAATCAAATATACCTCATATTGGCTGAGAAAATGCCATTTTCCTGCTTACAGTCACATCCTGACTACATTCCTACAATACTCAGAATTCCTTGTGAATGCTGCGGTTTGAGAGCCAACTCCCTCCCACTCTCCCTTCACTCCATTTCATGTCACTCTTCCACGGTATGCTTTGGCAGGCCATTTCTGCTTTTTGTATTTTACTGCATAAAATTGCCACGATGTAAGTGAAGGAGTCAGTAGGTGAGTGTGTATTGGGATCGACTCATCTTGGTTGTAGTTGGACTCCTGCTCGCTGTGTCCTGTTTCCTCCCACTGGAGGCGTGACTGGAATTAGAAAGGGACCAGGCAAGTAAATTTCATCCTATCTTTAGTGATCTCCATTGACACAGATAGAGGACGCAGAAATGGTGCCATCCAGTAGCGAGCATTGTTGAGGACCGATATATGGAGATAAAGTTGAAAAACAACAGCTTCCCAAAACAATTTCAATCAAGTTGCCAAGGAACCTGGTAGAACAATTACTCCAAATAACTGTTTTACAAATTGATGGGCTGCAAATGATTTAGTAAATGAACTAAATTGTGTGTATTCATGCAATAAAATCAATCATCAACCAAAATTATTATTTTTTATTTTTATTTATTTTATTTTATTACTTTATTGATCCCAGTTCTTCCTCTGCATTTAACCCATCCTAGCTGTGTAGCTAGGAGCAGTGGGCAGCTGCCGTGCAGCTCCTGGGGACCAACTCCAGTTCGTCTTGCCATGCCTCGGTCAGGGGCACAGACAGGAGTATTAACCCTAACATTATAGGCTATAAATAGAGGGCACGATTCTTTTAATAACATAACATTCATCACTTGGTATGGTTGTGAACACTAAACAAGCAACTGTTCACTAAAAAAAAAACAACTTTAAAGATTATGTTTAGTAGCAAAAAGGAAAATAAAATTGCTTCTGGCATGCCAGAGGCATTTGGCGGGCTGCAGCCATATGTGATAGATGTCATCGATACCTCATTTTCCAATTTATTTAATTTCTTGGTGACGTTTTTTTTTTAAACTATGGCAAAAGTCTGCTGGTTTCCTGCCATAGTATGAACGGGGTAGGGGGGGGGGCTGTGGTTAGACCATGCCTTTAGTGTCAATTCAAAGTGAAACCCAAAGCTGTTAAAGATGACTGACTTGGTTCCTTGTTGCAATTACAATAAATACAAAACTAGCTTAGACTGTGACAGACATTGCATTTGCACTGCAGGCCCTAATGCTCTATTCTAATTATTGTGCTCACATCCACTTTATTTATTTATTTTTGCCTCAGTGCTGACGATCACTTTTGAAAGCGACCCATATGTGATATCAATTTGACCAGAAAATGAAACGACTGCATGGGCAAACGAGCAACAACAAACAAGGACTGATGATGACGCTCAGCCTTTTCCCTAGCCTAGTCGATTGCAATGTAAAATTTCTTTCTTTATATTTATTTATTTATTTATTATTTTTTATTTGTGAAAAGCATAAACAAATAATAAACAAAATATCGGGTTTACAGGTCACCATTTTTCATATTCTTTTCCCCACCCACCCTTCCACCTCACCCCTGCACCTCAACAAAAACACACAATACAAAGGCAAAAGAATATATATATAAAAAGGGGAAGACACCGCTAACCATTGTCTCCCCTTAATAGCTAACAAAAACAGGCACAACAACAACAGAAATAATAATAATAATAATAAATGAGTGAATAAGCAAAGATAACAAAATACTTGTATAACATAAAAAAGAGAAAAAAATAGATAAGTATGGACAATCGGTAATACACCAAATCAACATGTCAACCTGCCCTCAAACACCGCCTGAACCCCACGAGGCCACAGTCCAAGATGTATGTACCCACACGTTGTTATACCTGCACCTATGCATACCAACATAAACACATGCCCAATGTACCTATATACACACTATATTTACATGCATGCACACACATACCCCAGAACAATACACAGTTATCTAAACCAAATCATACATCCGCTGCTCTAGTCGAGTGGGCTAGCTTGCATCGTTTCGAAGTGAGAAATGAGGGGGTGCCAGTGTTTGTAAAAAATTTTAGCTGAACACCGGACAGCAAATTTAAACTTTTCCATTTTCAGAAATGACATTAAGTCCTGTAACCACGATGTGTTTGAGAGGGGTGAGCGATTTTTCCATAGGAGGAGAACATGACACCGTGCAATTAAAGAAACAAATGAGATTACCTTTATTTGTTTAAAAGTAATTTTTAACTCCTTCATCAGCAACATCAAAGATAGCAATCTGAGGCAGTGGGTCCAGATTCAGTTCCAATATCTCTGATTTGAGGTCAAAGAAATACCTCCTGTATTCCATCAAACTCGGGCATGACCAGAACATATGAGTCAAGTCTGCTGGTGCCTGAGAGCATCTGTCACAAATATCAGAGAGGTTTGAGTAAAGCTTTGATAATCTTGCTTTACTAAAATGGATCCTGTGAAGTACTCTGAACTGAATGACGCTAAGCCTCGCACAAGAGGAGGATGAGTGTATTGCACATATTGCAGTGTCCCACCAATCATCGGACAGAGTGATACCCAGTTCAGTCTCCCAACCTGTCTTGATCTTATGCAGAGCAGGGGGAGTCACTGCTGATAAACAGATCAGAATGTTCGAGTTTGAATGCAGAAAGTAATTGTGCACAGCTAGCAAACAGGCCATCAACATAAAGGTCACCCAGGCAGGATAGTCCTTGTCTGCACCAGACAGAAAATCTTGAATCAATCTTGGTTGGTTGAAAGAGGTAATTGTTGCAGATAGGTTTAGCTAGGGTCAGAGAAGTCCAGCTGCCTTAAATGGAAGACTGCTACATGCCAGGGCTTTTAGGGATGAAGAATGACAAGAGTTAGCTTCTAATTGAATTCAATTATCATCTGTCTGAGATCCAGAGTGCAATTTTATGCATGTTAGCAGCCCAGTAATATAATTGAATGTTTGGTAGACTGAGTCCCCCCTGTAATCTCCCTTTCTGGAGCAAAGATTTATGAATTCTTGGGATTTTACCGCCCCCCCCCCCCACATATAAAATTTGAAATTATTGAATCCAATTGACAAAAGAAGTGTTTAGGTAAAAATAAAATCGGTAGGTACTGAAATAAGTATATAGAGAGGAGAGGGGTAGGCTGTTCGATCTCTGCAGATCAGTTTTCACTTTTGTTGTTAGAGCTGTAAGATTTTCATCACTTAGAGAGTGGATGGAAATAGTCATATTTATTCCTAAGTATTGAAGGCTGGTGCTAGATAACTTGAAGGGAATACTAGACTGGGGTATTTCCTGGGCCAATTGATTAATAGGAAAGCATTCACTTTTCTGTGTATTTAGTTTGTATCCAGAGAAGTTGCTAAAGGATTGGAGAGTGGCTAAAATATGCAGAATAGAACATATTGGATCGGAAATGTAAAGGAGCAGGTCATCTGTGTACAAGGATACTTTGTGTTCAACACCACCTCTTTTGATACCTGAAAACAACTTATTGGTTTTAAGAACAATTGATAGATTTCAATAACAATGGCAAAAAGGAGGGGGGGGGCTTCCAGGTGGCGTGGTGGTCTATTCCATTGCCTACCAACACGGGGATCGCCGTTTCGAATCCCTGCGTTGGCCTTGTCTGCGGGTGGGAAGCCAGATGTGGATATGTGTCATGGTTGCTGCACCAGCATCTCCTCTGGTCGGTCAGGGCACCTGTTTGGGTGGAGGCGGAACTGGGGGGGAATAGCATGATTCCCCCTATGCGCTACATCCCCCTGGTGAAATTCCTCACTGTCAGGTGAAAAGAAGCAACTGGCGACTCTACATGTATCGGAGAAAGCATGTGGTAGTCTGCAGCCCTCCCCGGCTTGGCAGAGGGGGTGGAGCAGCGACTGGGGACGGCTTGGAGGAGTGGGGTAATTGGCCAAGTACAACTGGGGAGAAAAAGGGGAGGGGATCCCAAAAAAACAAAAAGATTTGCAATTTCTCATTTGAAGGATTTCTTTCATAAATACTTGGTGAAAACGTTAAAAAAAGAAGAAAAAGAAGGGGGAAATCGGGCATCCTTGGCATGTCCCACGTGAGAAGAGAAAGAATTGTGATTGCTGATTGTTGGTGCATACGCAGGCCTGTGGGGAAGCATACAGTAAGCATTTCCATGATGTAAATTTCTCTCTGAACTCAAATTGCTTTAATGTGAAGTACAGATGGCTCCACTCAACTCGATCAAAAGCTTTTTCTGCATTGAGAGATATAACCACCTCAGGATTAGACAGAGGGGCCAGGGAGTAAATAATGTTAAGAAGTCTTCGTGTGTTTGTGAAAGAATGATGGTTTTTAATAAATCCTGTTTGGTCAATGGAAATTATAGAGGGCAAAATAGTCTCGATTCTACCTGCAAGGACTTTAGCAAGTAGCTTTTCATCTACATTAAGAAGCAAAATAGGCTGACAAAAAGAGCATAAATTGGGGTCTTTATCCTTTTTAAGGATCAGTGAAATAGAAGCTTGAGTAAGTGTTGGTGGTAGTGTACCTTCTTGGAGAGAGTCCTCAAACATTTTTTTTCAAAATTATTTTTATTGGAGATGTATGTACAAATACAGTATCCAATAGTAACAAATATCTCCACATTTTATATTTTTAGAAGAAATGCAAAACAAACAACAGACAAAACAACAGATGAACGCCCCCCGCCTCCCCATGCCTTAGGAGTATCGGGAAATAAAATGACATTACCATATCTCAGTCTCATCATAAGTTCATGGGTTAACATTGATTAAGTCTCATAGGCAAAAGCACTGAACGATGTACATTTATAAAATACATGTAAAAAGTAAGCAAGCCAGCCAAAGCTGCAAGGGTATAGATGAATAATGACAAATTCAGTATAGTTTTGATAGAATTAGAACAGATCTCTCATTACCATCTGATCTCTACTCCGAGGGTAATACAGACAGGTTTGCAAAATAGGAAAGGAAAGGCTGCCATTTGGAGTAAAAACGTTCTTTTGATCCCCTCAGAGTATATTTAATTTTTTCTAAGGTTAAATAAGGTGAATAAAAAGAATAGTGCCTATCATTATATATTTTAACCACCCAGAATGTGATGGTGATGAGGGAGATTTCCAGGCTAAAAGAATCCTTCGGTGAGACATTTGAAAGGGTGTTGAAAACTAAAGACCAATAATTTTGAAGTGCAGAGCATGACCAAAACATATGACCAAAACATGTGTGAATGGTCAAGGATGAGTGGAGTGGGAATAACGTCTTTTCCAAACACTTCCACGAGAAACTCTGACATGAATTTCCCCAGGTTGGCTCCTTCCATTTTTTCAGGAATTCCAATAATTAGCAGGTTTGATCGGCAAGACCTGTTTTCAAGGTCATCAGTCTTGGCTTTAAACTGGATGTTCTCCAACTCAAGAGCAGTGCATTTTGTTTCCAGTGTCACCAGTTTTTTGCTGTAGTCTGATAGTGTGTGCTCGACCTTGTTTAATATTTGACCATGAGAGTCAGTTGTGGCTCGAATCTTGTCCAAAGATGCTGAGGTGGGCGAAAGTGCACTTTCAAATGCTTCTTTTATCAGTGATGTCATTGTTGTAGTTAGTTCTTTCAATAGAACAGCACGAAGTTTGTCTAGCTCGGTGGGTGGCTCGACGTTAGTTTCCATATCAGACGCCATTACAGGACTCACTGTTTCTTGTGGAGTTAGGTAGTCACTTCACTTTTGTCTTTTCTATCTTTCCTTATCATTTTGTGAGCTCTTGCGGGTGTTTTAGTCTTGTAGTCCAATATAAAAGTCAAAATAGGAGTAAAATTACCAACAGAACTTGAAGGCTTAAAGAAATAAAAGTTGTTTGTCGGAGCCTCCCTCACATGTGTCTTGCTTGTTACAAGTCCTCAAACATTTCTAAAAGAAAAGGTGCTAATTGATTGGAAAACTTCTTATAACATTCCGCAGGATAGCCGTTCGGTCCCGGGGATTTCCCACTCTGCGTTAACTTGATGGCATCCATTATTTTGTTAAGATTTAGTGGTGTCTCCCAAGTTTTTGTGCTGTTCCGGCGTTAATTTAGGAACACTGATCTCATTAAAGAAATTTAACATGTCAGCATCGCCAGGTGAGTCAGATTTGTATAGATCAAAATAATAGGCTCTGAAAGTCTCATTAATTTCAGAGGGGTTATATGTCAGTGAGCCTGAGTTATTGGTTATTTGAGAAATTTGTTGTAAGACCATCCTGCCCTTCAACTGATGTTTTAAAAGGCGCCCTGCCTTATCCCAGTGTTCGTACCATGTTCCCCGAGCTTTAAGCAGCATCTTTTCTGTGTCCTTTGTGTACAAAAGATTGAATTTAGTTTGGAGAGCAAATCTCTCCTTGAACAGTTAAGGAGATGGTGACATGGAACATCGGCGGTCTAGATCAGCTATTGCCTCTGAAAGCTCGCGTTGTCATCTTTTTCATGCATTGTTATTGTGAGCGGTATATGAAATTATCTCGCCCCTAAGGAAAGCCTTAACGGTTTCTCATAGTAAAGATGGCCTGGTATCATCAGTTTTGTTAGTCTCCACAAAGAGGCTAATAGACTGGGTGATAAGATTACAAAATTTAGCGTCACACAGAAACAGGGAATCCAATCTCCAGAAGTGACTCTCTCTATGATGGTTTTCAAGGCTTCAGTCAAGTATCGCAGGGGAGTGGTCAGAATTAACTATAGAGGAGTATTCAACCAAGGTTACAGAGGGAAGAAGTGTCTTATCTACATATATATATAAAAAAAATCTAGATTGGAGTAAGAATTATGGACATGTGAATAAAAAGTATAGTGCCTATCAGCTGGATGAGAGACTCTCCATGGGTCGACCCAGCCGCACTGATCCATAAAGTAGCCAGTGCTTGCGACATCTTGGAAGGTGTAACTGTACTAGAGCTAGATCTGTCTAGACTGGGATCCATCACACAATTAATGTCTCCTCCAAATATTATCTTTGAGCGTGTAAATTGGGAAGCAACAATATAATATTCTTCATAAAAACTACATCATCCCAATTTGGGGCATACACAGAGACAAGAACAGCTGGGGTTTAATAAAGGGAGCCAGTTACTATAATATATCGCTCGTTAGAGTCACAGATGATTTTAGAGTGAATAAAATTTACTTTTTTTTTATTAATTAAGATGTCTGCACCTCTCGTTTTAAGGTTGACTGTAGAGTGAAAAATGTGGCCTATCCAGGGACTGCTAAGTCGTTGGTGGTCCATTATGCACAAGTGTGTTTCTTGTAAGAATGTGATGTCTGTGTTTTAAGTGTTTCAGGTGAGAGAATACTCTAGCATGCTTCACAGGTCCATTCAGGTCCTCTACGTTCCACGAGATAATTTTGATGGAGCCTCTCACTCTCACTGAACTGCTTGGGTTATTGTTATAACAATCTCTGAAATTCAAATGATAATGGGATATAGTGATTTGATTTAGCTGAAAAGTTGTTGGGTATACGTGTAAACCCAGTAAGGTAGTGCAGCAAGAAGATTGACAGATACATGCTGACCCGAATGCAAAAGCTAGTAATGAGGGGGAAACCAAAACCAAAACATAACTAACCCCCTCCCCCCCACACCCATCTGCCATCCCCCCTTGTACCTATGCCCATTTTACCACCTATGATGAGTTGCAGGGAAAACTATTTATTAACCTCCGGAATAACTAAATGAAAGCACTATCCATCTATCCTTAAAACAGAGAGCTCTACCGAGCTTGCGTATGTACTACAAACACACACCAACAGATTTAGTAATAAAACAGGAGCAGAGTAGCGCAAGAACGCCAAAAAATAACCCAGTGCATGTATGTATGTACACATATATACACACACATCCATACATACGTACATGCAACTATACCATATATACACACACACACACACACACACACACACACACACACACACGCTCAATCAATCACGCAAACACATGAACTCCACACCGTTACCTTGAAGTGTCAAAACAATTTAAGAAGCAGGTTCTGATTTTGAGATGAATGCAGTTTAGAAAAAAAAAGATTAATTCGAGTCTGAAGTAGTCTACTATATTCAGTGGATGACATAGTTGTCTGAAGATAGTTCATTTTTCATGTACGTAGGTACTGGGCTTAACGAAGCCGATATTATGGCGAGCGTGGCAGTGGTGGAAAAAGTCCAATTGTAGTGTCCGGAATTAATGTTTAGTCCACATGTCCATATTCCAATAGTAGAGGTCCATGATCCAAAATCAAAGGTTAGTATTATAACGAGGAGCTTTCGTCGGGTGGAAATAATCAAGTTTCAAAAAAGGGCCAAGGTGTTAAAAAAGGGCCGGAAGTCCTGCAATGTACAGTTTCTACCATACCCAAAAATACCCTGAGTAGTACCCAACACGTGTCACAGTCCTATCCTCTAATCTCATTGGTCTATAGTTTCAGAGACAACTGTGATTGGTCTCTGAAAGAAAGCCAAAATAGTGAGCCGACCTATCCCACCAATGGGTGCCATGGAGAGTGTCATACTGGTCACATGAAGCGTCATCACCAGACACGTGGTCACATATGGGGTATATTTCTGACGTAGGAGTACGTCAACAAGTAGGCCAGTATAGATTAAAAAATGTGTTTCTATGTGGGTCCTCTGTGTTCACATTTCTCTAAAAAGTCTGACCTGTGTCACATTTGGGGAAATAAATAGAATCAGGTCAGATTTAAGGTGCAGTGGATTTAGCCCAAACTATCATCAGTAGTTTGGTGCCATATTGACCTCTTATTTACCTTTAACTTTGTTAAATCTCATGCTTATGTCAATGTATTGCATGTGCATTGTGCCTTGATAAAAAAATGTGGATTTTTTATTCAAACAAAATGTTCTGTTCTATATTCTATGTAATATTCTATCCTACTTACCCCAAGCTACAAATTTGCTTACATTTTTAATTGTGCTTTTGTTTGTGTGTGTGTGTGTGTGTGTGTGTGTGTGTGTGTGTGTGTGTGTGTGTGTGTGTGTGTGTGTGTGTGTGTGTGTGTGTGTGTGCTCATCTGCAGTACGATCCAGAGAATTCAGGCTTCATCAGCACGGAGCGTTTTAGGGACCTGCTGGCGACCCACGGGTCAGAGCTTGACCCCCACAAACTGGAGGTTCTGCTAGCCCTCGCAGATGGCAACGCAGATGGAAAGATCTGCTACCAAGACTTTGTCAACCTGGTGAGATGTTAAGACCTGTCAGTAATATTCACCAACACTGTGTTATCCAGTTGTTGCCATGACGCTGGAGTATATCCCATCAATGACGCGATCCTGCGTCAGTAATGTTCACATTCAAGGATGTGCAGGGAACATGTCAAAAGTGGGACATCTAAAATATCTTTATCTGTGTCTTTCTCATAAATATCCATCCACAACCTCACTTTACCTTTTAACATTTGTTGCATTGCGTTCATAAATTCATATTCTAAACCACCTTTTCTACAAGGTGAAGAGGATTCTAGCAGACTCTTTGGTATGGGAATGCTTTTTTTTCCCCCCGCTTCTGGTGTGGGAAGGTGGCGGTGCGAATTCACGTTTGCAGCGACCTCACCCAGTACCGTCCATGCAGTGTCTTTGTCCACGTCTGTGTTTAAGTTTTATCTTCGTTTGATGGCTGGGAGAGCTGCCGCTGGATTGGCTGGGAGAGCTTGTTCTGCAGTGTCCTGTGGGCTCAGGGACCACGGCCCTGCCTGGAGCGGTGACAGACGGGGTAACACCGAGGGTGGTCTGACAGGATGCATAAGCGGGGCAGGCTAAGCTAACTGCTAGCCCATGCAGACTGGCAGTTCTGGTAGTCATCCTGGCTGGCGTTCGTTTCCTTGGACAGTGTTTTTTATTTATTTTTTTAGTTTGGCTGTATGTTAGTTTGGATATGTGTGTTCTTGAAGTTCTTGTAGTTTTCGGATATGCGTTTTTGTCTTTGTGTTGCACTGCTGTGGGCTGGAGGAAACACTATGTCATTTCATTTCATGTACAGAAGTACATGAAATGAAATGACAAATAAAGTGTTCCTGGTTCCTGAATTGCCCTCTGGTGCATACTTTGTACTGACACAAGTTTTACCTTAAAATTGTTGCTTCTTCAATACCCAAAGTTTCATTTAAGCATCTCAAGTTGGGCCCATTGTCTCATCACTGTCTCAGTGTTTCTCACTGAAGCTTCAACTGTTGACGAGCACAGTGGAGACAAGAACGGTATCATCTGTGCGGGAAAGAATAATTGGGTTGTGGCGCTGTCGGTTGTGCCCCTCGACAGATATGTAAGGAATCAGTTGACGCCAGTGGATTAATGTGTTGCATTTATGTCACTTTGTCTTTCTTCATTTTCTCTTTTGCCCCCTCTCTCCTCTCTCTCTGCCTCTCGTACTCATAAACACTTCCTTGACTTCAGAGCTGCCTATTGTTTGATAGTGTGGGTTGGGAATGGGCCTGTGGGATACTGGGAAAAATGTCAGAGCTATTATCCCGCTGGTTTTCCATTGGTCCATCCATGTCACATGACCAGGGCGGGTTGCGGTACCGCGTTAGAAGTGGGACAGAAATGAATAAGGAGCAAGCAGTTGTGTGTGTGGGTGTGGGTGTGAGTCACTGCTGTGAGTTGCTGTGTGTGTGTGTGTGTGTGTGTGTGTGTGTGTGTGTGTGTGTGTGTGTGCGTGCGTGCGTGCGTGCGCACGCGCGCGCGTGTTTGTGTGTCTTTTGGTGTGTGTTTTTTCTCAGCTGCAGTTGTCCCTTTGGCCCCCCCATGGTTCATACATTCACTATGGCAGCCGCAAAAGAGGCTAAACAAGGAGAGCAATAAAAGGCCCAGAAAGAGGAGGTTGGGGGAGAAATGGAGAGATGAGAGGAGGAGTGGGCGGAGGGGGTGCATGAGGGGTTTACTTGTATCCTCATCTTTCCGTTGCACCACAGCTCTTCCATAAAGCTGTCTGTCAGCGTGATTGTCAGTAATTGCATGCTCACTGCTGCCTCACAGTCACTGCTGAAATCGCTGAGACACTTTCTCTCTCTCTCGCTGTCTATCTCTCTCCATCTCTCTGTCTCCATCTCTTTCTCTCGGTCTCTCTCTCTGTCTCTCTCTCCATCTCTGTCTCCATCTCTTTCTCTCGCTCTCTCTCGCCGTCTCTGTCTCCATCTCTCTCCATCTCTTTCTCTCTCCATCTCTCTCTCCATCTCTTTCTCTCGCTCTCTTTATCTCTCGCTCTCTTTCTCTTGCTCTCTCTCTCGCCATCTCTCTGTCTCCATCTCTTTCTGTCTCGCGCTCTCTCTCTCCATCTCTTTCTCTCGCTCTCTCTCTCACCATCTCTGTCTCCATCTCTTTCTCTCTCTCCATCTCTCTCCATCTCTTTCTCTCGCTCTCTTTATCTCTCCATCTCTTTCTCTTGCTCTCTCTCGCCGTCTCTGTCTCCATCTCTCTCCATCTCTTTCTCTCTCTCCATCTCTTTCTCTTGCTCTCTTTCTCTCTCCATCTCTTTCTGTCTTGCTCTCTCTCTCTCGCTCTCCATCTCTTTCTGTCTCTGTCTCTCTCCATGTCTGTCTCCATCTCTTTCTGTCTCTCCATCTCTCAGTGTCCATATATTTGTCTGTCTCACCATATCTCCGTCTCCATCTCTTTCTGTCTCTCCATCTCTCAGTCTCCATCTATTTCTGTCTCTCTCTCCATCTCTCAGTCTCCATCTGTCTGTCTGTCTGTTTGTCTGTCTGTCTCTCTCTGGTGTATCTTCTTCTCTCTTGCAGTGTCTCTCCATAGACTCATAGCCTATCCTCAAAACCGTGCTGTCTGTCTCTCTTGGTTTTCTTGTCCATCCTACTCTGCTATTTTTTGGCTCTTTATCTACCCGGGGCTTCGGTCTCTGTCAGGTATAGTAGGTGTTTCTCTCCGTCATGTAGACTAAGAGTCATTTTTTATGTTGACTCTGCCCGTCCTTTCCTTCCCCCTCTCTTCTCATCTCTGTCTCCTTTTCAGTTTCTTACTCTCTGTCCCCCACCCATCACCCGGCCCTCACTGGTAGTGTTTTCTCAAGGATCAAACTCTGAAATTGTCCCTGTGTCCCTTGTTGGCTGAATACCAATTTGTTCCCACCACCTCTTCTCCTTTCCCTTCTCTTTTTTTCCTCTGACAGCCTTCACTTCACCCAAAGAATCAACTGTCTTTATTTGACATGGCTGCCAGGGAACGAGCTGGAGAGGACGCTGTGTGTGTGTGTGTGTGTGTGTGTGTGTGTGTGTGTGTGTGTGTGTGTGTGTGTGTGTGTGTGTGTGTGTGTTAGGCCTGTCAGATAGCATTTGAAATTCGAATGTACATTCGAATTATGGTAATAATATTCGAATTTGAATATGAAAATATGAAATTCGATTTTTTGTAATATTTTTTTTAATATATTTTTCCCCCTTATTAATATTATTATTATTAATGCACACACGTTTAAATGGAAATAAATGATGGTTTCGTGAAACGTATTTTATGAAAATAAGCATAGCCTACATCCGTAGTAAAACCGGAAATTAAAAAGCTCTTGTCAGTTCCCACGCCGAGCGGGCGGGCTCATAGAACACAGGAAATGGCGGAATCCGAGAAGAACGTTGGCTGTGACCCAAGCGCTAGCACTAGCACTAGCACATCTCCTGCGAGAGTCATTTATACTCCACAACATCTGAGAAGTTACGTATGGAAATTCTTTGGGTTTTGGGCTGTTAATGGGAAAATCGAAGAGAGAATATATCCACACCTTGGGAAGATGGCTCAGAGATACCTCGCCGTGCCAGGGACATCCGTGCGCTCTGAGCGTGTCTTTTCTGATGCGGGAAACATAGTCACCAAAAAAAGGAGCGCTCTCGAGTCTGAACACGTGGACGCTTTGGTTTTTCTCGCAAACCACTATTAGCACAACTTCTTATACTACTACAGTGAGTAGGACTCTTGATTTTATTTTTTAAGCCCCGTGGGTCATGGATAATTTACTATGCCTATGTTACTTACGGTAAATTCGTTATCACCATCTGGCCTTTTCCTAGTCAGATTTATTTTACTTGTATGTTACTTAGAGTAGGCCCTAGTTAACATCATCTGGCCTTTTCCTAGTCAGATTTATTTTATGTTTAGGGGTGCTCAACAAGTTTTTGGACTAATATGTGCGGACAATGTGCTGGAGTTGTATGTTGTCATAAATATGCTGTTAATAAAAACACGGGCTACAATAGACTTACTCTCTCTGTATTGATTTTTGGGGGTGATATGCAAATTCAAGGTATTCGAATGCCATTCGAACCTCAGTGTGTAATATTCGTTATTCGTTCGAGGCCTATTTTTGGCATTCGTTCACAGCTCTAGTGTGTGTGTGTGTGTGTGAGAGAGTGTGAGTGTAAGAGAGAGAGAGAGAGAGAGGGAGGCAAATGCATCCACAAACTGGGTTAGCATGCATATTTGTGTGTCCCTGTGTGTGTGTGTGTGTGTGTGAGAGAGAGAGAGAGAGAGAGAGAGAGAGAGAGAGAGAGAGAGAGAGAGAGAGAGAGAGAGAGAGAGAGAGAGAGAGAGAGAGAGAGAGAGAGAGAGAGAGAGAGAGAGAGAGAGAGAGAAATATGTCCACAAACTGTGTGCATGTATGTGTGTATCCCTGTATAGTTCTGTGTTGACTCGAGTAACTGTGTGTGTGTTTGTTTGTTTGTTTGTGTGTGTGTGTGCCTGTGTGTTAGAAAGTGAATTTGCACTTGAAGTTTGGTCCAACTCTCTTTGGTGTGTGTGGTCTGGAAGTGGTCGGTTTCCATGGTAACCAGCGATCACTTTCCCACAGATTTGCTGTTTGTGACATCAAGGCTCATCTAATTAATTTGTTTATTTCTGAAGTTTATCTCCAAAAAGTGACTCTGTGGAGATTATATATAAGTCCCGTTAAACTCAACCAGAAGAACAAGCCAGTCTTAATATTCTGCTTCTTTATTTTCAGAAGTTTTGTTGCTTTTTTATTTTCTGCACGTCTTTTCAATCAACCCACGTTTATTTGTAGTAATGTGCACTTTTAAACTTTTTCATTCCTATGGTTTATTGCCATGTTTATTGACGAGTCTGCTGCCTCTTTTCAGTCTGCTGGCTGTGGTTAAGCTAACATAACAAGGCACAGCACAGTGAAAACAGTCGAAGCCATTGTGGGAAGCACTTTTGCAGCCATATTTCAAGCCAACAAACCAAAAGAGCCGTCATCATTTTGTACATAATGTACTCTTTGCTGCACTGCATTTGTCTAATTTACCCATTCCTGTCCTTGATGAAAACAATATGGCTTACCTTTATTACCTCAGAATAAACACTTCTTTTTTTAGATAACGTTTTCCTCAAGGGCACCCAGGTAGCGTAGCGGTCTATTCCGTTGCCTACCAACACGGGGATCGCCGGTTCGAATCCCCGTGTTACCTCCGGCTTGGTCGGGCGTCCCTACAGACACAATTGGCCGTGTCTGCGGGTGGGAAGCCGGATGTTGGTATGTGTCCTGGTCGCTGCACTAGTGCCTCCTCTGGTCAGTTGGAGTGCCTGTTCGGGGGGGAGGGGCAACTGGTGAAACTCCTCACTGTCAGGTGAAAAGAAGCGGCTGGCAACTCCACATGTATCGGAGGAGGCATGTGGTTGTCTGCAGCCCTCTCCGGATCGGCAGAGGTGGTGGAGCAGTGACCGGGGCGGCTCAGAAGAGTGGAGTAATTGGATGGTTAAAATTGGGGAGAAAAAATAGAAAAAGTAAAAAGTTTTCCGCTACCAGAGCCACAGACGCGAAAGCAGAGTTGAATCTTTGAGTGGGTGAAATGAATAGTTGAGAGAGCGAGAATGAGAAAGAGAATGTTTGAAAGAAAGGGAGAGCGTGTAGAAGAGAACTAGGACAGAAGTCAGTGCATTGTCATGGAGGATCCAGCAAACCATTCGGGATGTGCAATGAAAGGCAAAAGGATTTGAAGCAGTAGTGATTCAACTCAGAAGAAAGTAACAGTTGATGACTAGAGACGGCATTGCCAGTATCGTTTGATGAATAACGGCATCAAAGTGACATCTTACACTGTTTTTTTGGAACACTCTCTGCATAGTTTAAAGTACTGTGAACACTATAAAGGCGACAGATCTACAACTTGCTTGCATAAACAGGTAGGCGTCTTCTGTGTGCATGCATGTATGCATGTCCCCAGTGGACATGTGGCTGTTTTGACACTGTGTGCATGCATGCGTGCATTTGTGTGTGTGTGTGTGTGTGTGTGTGTGTGTGTGTGTGTGTGTGAGAAACAGTAAATTTTGATCACCATAATTTCAAAAAATCAAATTGCATTAGCAATTAAAATAATTTATGGTGCTATTTAATGTTAGCAGGTAACTCAAGTCCTTGGTGAATAAATTGCACTTAATAATAAATTTCAGATTAAAAAAAAATTTTATAGCTGGAAAAAATCAAATGAGAAATGTTTGGACATATCGGACTTTTTCTGAAGTCTGCACATAGCGTTTTGTAAATCGACTGTCTGTGTATTGAGTGGAGGCCAACGTGTTTTGGCAGCAGATACAGGCGATGTCTGGGAGCAGGAGGAAGGGCCTGGTGGTTGCTCGGTGATGGTGGAGGTATTCTGTTGCCACGGTGAGGAACGAAGGGGTCCTGCAGTGTGGTTACTGTCACTGTTTGACCTTGGAGAAGAGGCATGCCTGGTTGTGTTCAGTGCGCCTGCACGTCCTGCACGCCGAGTGCAGGAGGGAAGCCTACGAGTAGTTTTAGAATAACGGCGGGAAATATCTTAAAGTTTGCAATTGAACGTGAATGTTCTTGATGATGTAGTTATAGTGGCTGAAACTTGTGCTGGTAGACAACTTAAGTGAAAATATGTGAATATTTATTTCATGTGCAAATTCGTTTCATTTGTTGTACAGTTTAAAAAGTTGGGGTGTATTTGCTTATTTGACATTTAGCTCCTCTGTGTTTGCTTTAAATTCACTTGCAAAGCTCAATACACATGATGTATTCATGGAGTTTGATGGCTGCTTTTATAAAACCGCATGAAACGTGAGTTTATGACTGGCTTTTCAGGTATGTGTACGGCATTAGATCACTTCCTTGTATGAATTTGATAGGATTATTTTGGCAGTCTCCCAGATGTGTCAATAATCTGAATGTTTTTGGAGAGTTGAATTTGAAATAACACAATCTGGAAGCTTTGCATAACTGAATTTAAAGAGTAACTAAAGTCTAGACTATTTTAGTGAGTATGCTGAAATCTAGAGGTTAAAATCCATTTAAAGGTTAAAACATGCCAGGCTGGTCTTGGTATTCTGTGATGTTTCTGTTTCTTTGCATAAGGAAACACTGATGCTAAAAGATAAAAACAGAAATAAAATATATTAAAAGACAGAGAAAATATATCATTTATCCAGGCGAAATAAAAAGAATGCTGGAGGTTTACAAAAATAGTTTAAAAAAACAAAACAAAACAACCAACGTACAAAAATAAGTAAAAATGACAAGCAAGGACTGAACTGAATTTTACAATGGTGTCTGCATGACAACAAAAATTGTAAGGGACAACAAAACATCTTCCTCAGTACTTTTTGCACTGGATCATAAACACAAGGTAATCCATGGGCTGGTGCACTTGTGATGCTGAGCTGCTACTGAGTGCCGTCTCTCTGCTGCTCTCCTGTCTGTTTCTGCATGCAGACCACTGTTAGATGAAAGTTACAAACAAGTGCAGTGGAGGCTATGACTTGTTTTGGCCATAGCAGGGGCACAGCTTAGTGGGTGAGGGGCCAATATGCCTTTTAACCAGTTTACAAGCTGGCATTAAGGGCCCACAGGCAGCTTGAAAAGGTTTAACCAAATGCTGAATGCTAAATTTAGTGGCTGAAAGGGTAAGGCTTATCTTTAGCAGTGTGACAGTGGTGAGATGTGCTGTAGGAATGACGGATGGGTTCAAGTTGAAGGTGGGATTACATTAGTTTTGGATTTGATGGATATAGGTGTGCCAAAGAACCAATTTTGGCAATTGTTAGCGCTGGTTCTGTCTGTCTGTCTGTCTGTCAACTCAGAAGAAGCTGTATAAATATAAATGTGCTGATAATCAAACTGATCCATTATTAATGTTATTACCTGCAGCTATGTTTATCCTGCTATGCTAACATCACAGAGGGCCAAGACCAGCCTGCCATGTCAGCAAACTCACTAAAATGACCTAGGGTTTAGCTACTCTTTAAAATCAAGGTTTCCCCTTAGTGGAGGAAGGTTAAGTAAAGCTTGTAAATTTGTGCAGGCCTATGGAAGGACAGTCTTTTTTAAATGTTTTCAAGTCAGTTGAAACTGGCTCACAAAATTTCAAGTGCACATCACAAAATATATTTCAGTTATCACACACACATTTAGTAAATCAAATTGAATTGTCTATAGTGGTGCAAGTTTGAGCCCGTATCTGTTCTTCAGGTGAATAACTTGTGTGAAATAGAGACAGACTTCCTGAACAAGCATTAATTCACTGTCACTCTGACTCTCCACCTGCTTCCCCACCCCCTCTCTCTCTGTCTCTGTCTTTCTCTGTCTTTCTCGCTGTCCTCCTTAATTCCTCTTCTTGGTCTTGCACTCTCTCTCCAGATGAGTAACAAGCGCTCAAACAGCTTCCGGAGGGCCATCCTGCAGGGCAGCAGGCAGCTAAAAGGCTGTTCCCTGAGAGAGGAGGTGGGCCTGGGCTTGTCTCAGCGGCTCGTCCGACACGTCGCCTACGAGACGTTGCCCCGCGAGGTGGATCGCAAGTGGTACTTCGACAGCTACACCTATTGCCCCCCGCCGTGGCTCATCATCGCTATCACCATCGCAGAGGTAAAGTGCTGACAGATGGGATGGTAACACTTTGCATTAAGTGCACATAATAAGTGTTAGCTAATAGGTAATAAGGCCGTTGTAAGTCCTTATGAAATGCTTGTTGACGTTATTGTGTTAATAAGACTATAATAAGTATTAGTTAATATAGGTTGGTAGGTGATACTGACAGCCATACTAACTTGTACTCTGGCTCTGCCGAATGACAGAAGCTAAGCATGTGTGGGCTTGGCTAGTACTTGGATGGGAGACCTCCCGTGAAAACTGAGTTGCTGCTGAACGTGGTATTGATGGGCCAGTAAGGGGCAGTCTTCCCTCTGGTCCTAATAAAAAAAAAAATCAAACAACAACAAATTCCAGTGCCCCAGTGCAGTGATGGAGACACTGTACTGTAGGAGATGCTGTCCTTCAGATGAGATGTTAAACCAAGGTCTTACTCACTGTGGTCATTAAAGATCTCATGGCATTATCGCAAAGAGTTGGGGGTTCCCCAGTGTCCTGGCAAAATCCCCACAATGGTTCTCTCCATCTGGCCACCTAATCAACCTCCTGTGTAATTGGCTCAATGATTCCCTCCCTGTCCACCTCAAGCTGATGTGTGGTGAGCTTTTTGGTGAAAAATGGCTGCTGTGCATCACCCAGGTGGGTGCTACACATTGGTGGTGGTTGAAGTGAGTTTCCCTCCTTCACTGTGAAGCGCTTTGGGTGTCTAGATAAAGTGCTGTATAAATGTAATTATTATTAGTATTATTATCCATTATTATAAGACCCTTATAAGTCATAACTTTTGCATTTTGTGGATTATCAAGATTCTTTTATTATCTTTTTATCATGAAGGTCCTTAGAGCAGGGGTGGGCAATCTTATCCAGAAAAGGCCGGTGTGGGTGCATGTTTTTGTTCCAACCAAGCAGTTACACACCTGATCCCACTAATCCGCCAGTAGCGTCTTTGCTGAGGAACTTGATTGGGAGACACAGGTGTGTAACTGCTTGGTTGGAGCAAAGACCTGCACCCACATCAGCCCTTTTTGGATAAGATTGTCCACCCCTGCCTTAGAAGCTAGGTGCAAAATTGTATGCAGATTCGACTTACAATGCTAGACAAGTGTGAAAAAGTAGGTTTTGCATATTTTGCAAGCGTCATCTAGTAACTGAAAACATGTTTATGATGTTATTATTAACACCTATGTAGTCTTATTAACACATAATAATGTTAATAAGCATTTTATAAGGATGTATAAGGGTCTTATTACCGATTAACTAACACTTATTGCATGCACTTAATGTAATGGTGGCACGGTGGTTAGCACTGTTTCCTCACAGCAAGAAGGTCCTGGGTTCGAACTTCGAACCCCAGGCCGTCCCAGATCCTTTCTGTGTGGAGTTTGCATGTTCTCCCCGTGTCTGCATGGGTTTCCTCCGGGTGCTCCGGTTTCCTCCCACCATCAAAAAGACATGCATTTTAGGGTTAATACTCCTCTTTGTACCCCTGAGCAAGGCAATGAAAAGAAGAACTGGAGTTGGTCCCCGGGCGCTACAGCTGCCCGCTGCTCCTATACAATAGGATGGTTAAATGCAGAAAAAAAATTTCATTGTACCCTACAATGACATAAAATAAAGTGGCTTAAATCATTACCGATGGGATAATTAGCTGCTCCAAAGCTCGCCCACCAAATATATGCACATGAGATGCTTTAAGGTATTCACAGGGAGCTCATTATGGGTGGTTTGCCTCTGACCTCCAGTGTTGTCAAGCTCATGAAAGAGGGTGTAAGCGTTTCCCAGAGACACGCCTATTTAATGTCCGATTCATTTCTCTTTGCTGTCCCTCTCCTCCTTAATGGCAGCGTTAAGTGTTCATCAGAGTGACAGCCTGTGGGAAGAAATGCACTGCATACAGATTGTACACCCCAAGGCTGATGTTGATTATAAGGAATCACAGAGCTCTTGATGCGCTATTCGAGAAATAATTCCTTAGGAAAAGCAAAACTTGCGTTGTAAACATTACATTCGCTTTGCATATATTCACAGTAGGCAGTTTAATTAGGCTTTTCCAAAGTGAGCTTGCAGGCGGGTAAAGTCTTGGTTTTCCTTCATGTTATCCCCTTCATATAAACCGTGCTGTAATTATTTTTCCCTTCAACCATGCCATCCCTTTTCACACCCTCCCCCCCAACTAACCCACAATGTAGGTAGCAGTATTTATGTACTATGGCCTCCAGTTGGACCGCTGGGTTCTCCAGGTTTCCAGTCCATCTTTCCTGAAGAGCCCCCTGCCTTACCACCCCCAGCTACGAGCCCAAGCCTGGAGGTATCTCAGCTATGCCTTCATGCACACTGGGTGAGTTCCCATCAGATAAGTTGTTGTTTTGTTGTGATTCTCTGTAGATGAATTATACCTGTGACATGGTTGGGTGTCTGTATGGCCCTGTCAGGAGTTGTTGCAACACTGCTTGGCACAAAATCCTACGCTGATAATAGCATCCTGAGCTATGGTCCCACTAGTGGGACTGGTAGGTCCCTCTGCTTCAGTTTTGTCGCGGTTCATTGCGAGGCAGGTTGCACTTATGATGGGAAAGAGTGAAGTTTAGTGTTCAAGATTCCGTTAAGTAAGGATTAAAGTAATTGACTTCTGTGACAAGGCTCTGCTACAACTGAGCCCTTGCCGGGGCTCTACCAGGGTTCTCCGCCACAGAGACATGGATGACGATGGTATTGGGGTGACAGCAGTTTTTTATGTTAAAAACGCACTAAAAACAACATTGGTAAAACAGGTTAGAAACAATGAGGCGCACTGGAGATTGTCCATAAATGAGAGATAGCGTCCGCATCTCGTTCTTTCCTTATATTTGGTTAGTCATGTGTGTGTGTGTGTGTGTGTGTGTGTTGGCAGGATTTAATCTGTCCCAACTCAATGGCGTTGACTGGAAACCGGTATTCCTGCACACACCCTGGCACAGCTTCTTCCCTTCACAGATACATACTGATGGCATTAACCAAGCAACTGAGTGGTTCTTTATTCAACCAATTACAACTATTTAAGTCATCAACGGGAAAATGTAGATGAAGGCGATGTGCAAGGTAAAAGAACATTCTTCAAATTTTCAGACAGTGATGGTTAAAGCCACAGGTGACGTAGCCAGCAGCAGCTGGCTAGGGGGCGTCATTGAACGATGTCTGATGATTATTATTTCAGCCAGTGTTTTACAAAGCGTGTACCTGTGCTGCTGAATTTATGCCATTGTGCATTCGGCGGCCCATCCAAATGCTGCAGCTGACCTGCCCTTCCCCTTTGTGTTTGCCTGCTGGAGCTCCTTTCTTCTGCTCTCCTCCCCACTCCTTTCCTGTACTCTCCTGTTCATTCTCCTCCTCACCTCTCCTCTCTTCTTACATACCTGTTCCTTCTCGCATGCCCTCACCTCCTATTTTAGCTTCTCCTTCTCATGTCCTGCTCGCCTAGAAAAACACCACACACCATTTTATTCCTGGAGCAGGCCAGGTTATTCACGTTTAATTACCGTACTGGGTAAATGTAGGCTAGGGCAGTAGAGAGCCCTAATAAAGCAGTTAATTAAGACAATCTGGTGGTATGGCAATGGATGACAGCGTGTGGTGAAACAAAAAACTGGGAGAGATAAATAAATCAATGATCGCTCACGGATATACTGAACTCCTTTAGGCCCTCGGGAAATAGTCGTGGTAGAGGACTATGGCGGGATCTTTAAACACATAGAGAGATATGCCATGTATATATCCTAAACATACATGTAAACAACATAAATTCTCAACAAATGGCTGGGGCCCTGTATTTACCCCAATTTAAGAGAGAAAATGCCTTTGAATGAGACAGGCTATTGTTAGAGACCAGCCATAATTTCTAATTTGCCCTTTTTTCTGTAGTATGTTCTGTAATAGCTTTGTACCATAATGTTTGATTTCTGTATTCATGTATTCACTGTCCTATAGTGATATTCACTGTCTGTCCAACAGAAGTGTTGGCACCTGTGCAGTGCGTCTGCCAGCATTGCACTTTACCTGCAGGAGGTTACTCATACGTAGTTTGCAGTGTTTGTACAACCCATTCAAAAAATTTCTACAGCAGTATACAGAGACTAGACTGTCTCTTCTCATAGCAAAGATGCCAGGGTTTCAGATATCTAGCGAGTTGTGTGTATGGGGGTGGGGTGGGGGGTAAATGTTACACGTTGTACCGTTACTATGGGGTGGCATGGCTCATGAGGTAGAGTCGTCATCTAGTAATTGAAGGGTCACTGGTTTGATCCCCGGTTCCTCCAGAGAGCATGTCGAAGTGTGCTTGAGCAAGGTACTGAACCTCTAACTGCTCCTGATGAGCGGGTTGGCACCTTGCATGGCAGCCTCCACCATCAGTGTATGAATGTGTGTGTGTGTGTGTGTGTGTGTGTCAGAATGGGTGAATGTGTGTGTGCATAGGTGAATGTGAGGCATACACTGTAAAGTGCTTTGAGTGGTTGGTACACTAGAGAAGTGCTATATAAATGCAGTCCATTTACCATTTACCAGTAAAGATACTGGTAAAGCCAATGAAATGTCAAAAACACATCCCTTAAAAATATTACAATGGTTATGTAATTCTATTGAGCCTGTGATTGTTAGTAGGTCTCTTTAATGCTCCTGCAGTATATTTTCATATGCCTCATCAGCTAAGAGCTGGTTCTTGTTCAGTCGTGCTCCGTAATCTGAAATCTTATTTTACAATGAAAATGTGCCGTGTTTACTGTGCCTTGGCTGCTTTTACTTACCTAGCATTCATTTTTTGTTGTTGCATCATTTGATCTGTCAGTGGCTGCTAATGCAGTTCTGACCATAATAAATTTCGCTTAACAGCCTCATATTAACCTAACTACAAAAACTATGAACTGTAACAGTCAATGGGGAAAAAAAATCTAATTATACCACACTCTCTTGTCACAGTGTGATGCATAAAACAGATCAAACAAAATAAAAAATTTAAATGAAACAGTAAACTATGAAGAAACCACAGGCAAGGTGAGTGGGCCCTCGATCACTTCACACACCGTCTAATGTCTTTATCATTTACTGAGGTGGAGAAGCTCCGGTGGGACTCCACCCCAGACAAGAAGCTCCAGAAGTGAAACATTTAACCATTGGATTTACTCTTGAGAAAGACTTTTTTTTTTGGGGGCCCCCTTTTCCCCCCCAATTGTATCCAGCCAATTACCCCATTCTTTCGAGCCGTCCTGGTCGCTGCTCCACCCCCTCTGCTGGTCCAGGGAGGGCTGCAGACTACCACATGTCTCCTCTGATATACACTCACCGGCCACTTTATTAGGCACACCTGTCAAACTGCTCGTTAACACAAATTTCTAATCAGCCAATAACATGGCAGCAACTCAATGCATTTAGGCATGTAGACATGGTCAAGACGATCTGCTGCAGTTCAAACCGAGCATCAGAATGGGGAAGAACGGTGATTTAAGTGACTTTGAATGTGGCATGGTTGTTGGTGCCAGACGGGCTGGTCTGAGTATTTCAGAAACTGCTGATCTACTGGGATTTTCACGCACAACCATCTCTAGGGTTTACAGAGAATGGTCCGAAAAAGAGAAAATATCCAGTGAGCGGCAGTTCTGTGGGCGAAAATGCCTTGTTGATGCCAGAGGTCAGAGGAGAATGGCCCGACTGGTTCGAGCTGATAGAAAGACAACAGTAACTCAAATAACCACTCATTACAACCGAGGTATGCAGAAGAGCAGCCCTGAACGCACAACACGTCGAACCTTGAGGCAGATGGGCTGCAGCAGCAGAAGACCACACCAGGTGCCACCCCTGTCAGCTAAGAACAGGAAACTGAGGCTACAATTCGCACAGGCTCACCAAAATTGGACAATAGAAGATTGGAAAAATGTTGCCTGGTCTGATGAGTCTCGATTTCTGCTGCGACATTCGGATGGTAGGGTCAGAATTTGGCATCAACAACATGAAAGCATGGATCCACCCTGCCTTGTATCAATGGTTCAGGCTGGTGGTGGTGGTGTAATGGTGTGGGGGATATTTTCTTGGCACACTTTGGGCCCCTTAGTACCAATTGAGCATCGTGTCAACGCCACAGCCTACCTGAGTATTGTTGCTGACCATGTCCATCCCTTTATGACCACAGTGTTCCCATCTTCTGATGGCTACTTCCAGCAGGATAATGTGCCATGTCATAAAGCTCGAATCATCTCAGACTGGTTTCTTGAACATGACAATCAGTTCACTGTACTCAAATGGCCTCCACAGTCACCAGATCTCAATCCAATTGAGCACCTTTGGGATGTGGTGGACTGGGAGATTTGCATCATGGATGTGCAGCCGACAAATCTGCAGCAACTGCGTGATGCTATCATGTCAATATGGACCAAACTCTCAGAGGAATGTTTCCAGTACCTTGTTGAATCTATGCCACGAAGGATTAAGGCAGTTCTGAAGGCAAAAGGGGGTCCAACCCGGTACTAGCAAGGTGTACCTAATAAAGTGGCCAGTGAGTGTATGTGGCATCGCCAGCCGCTTCTTTTCACCTGAAAGTGAGGAGTGTCGCCAGGGGGACGTAGCGCGTGGGAGGATCACGCTACTCCCTCCGACTGACCAGAGGAGGCGCTAGTGCAGCGACCAGGACACATATCCACATCCGGCTTCCCACCCGCAGACACGGCCAATTGTGTCTGTAGGGACGCCCGACCAAGCCGGAGGTAACACGGGGATTTGAACCGCCGATCCCCGTGTTGGTAGGCAACGGAATAGACCACCACACCACCGGGACACCTGAAAGACTCTTTTTTTAAGGAAATGTTTGATGGCTAGCTGTCAATGCCATTTACAGTTCTTAAATCGGAACCGCTGTCTTTTTCTCTTAATAGTTCATTGATTATCAAGGCAAAGTGACCCAAAAATATTTGCAGTTTGTGATGGATTTGCATTACTGCAACTGAATATTTACCAATACAATAGTATATGTTACAGATTACAACTTTAAGCAGGTGGCAGATCACATGTTTTAAAGTTTTCTTTTCATCTTCCTTTTCTTTGCTTTTTTTAGACAGCATTTGGTAGAAAGCAGCAACAAAAAGGTTACGGGAGTGGAAACCATTCAACAGAGCTCAGAAGAGGAATATGAGGCAATCTGTTTGAAATGTTGCTGAGTAAAATAAGTATTGGGAGCATTTCAGTGTGCAGAAGTTACTCCTTTGTTCTCTGTTTTGCCATTCAACAAAGGCCATGGACAGGAGTCAAGCCCAAAATGTTGTGGGAGAATGATAGGCTCCCTACGGTAACTGCATGCTTGGAAGCAAACCAGGGAAAACCTTCTATGTCTCTTCATTATTCACAAGCCAATGTCACATCATTCCTTTCTTTCTTTGGCTTTCATGACTGAATTCTCTTACCCTCCCGTCTCTCTCTCTCTCTCTCTCTTCCTACACACACACACACACACACACACACACACACACACACACTGTAATCCCTTGAACAGCTCAGTACCAGTTATCCTTCCCAATCCCCCCACACAAAAACAGTACAAATACTGGGCCAAAAACAAACCTCACAGGAGCAATGAGCAGTCTTGTTTTTCTCACTTGCACACAAACACACTCATACATGAAAACATACACACACACACACACACACACACACACACACACACACGCAGTATCTGTCTCCAGCTGGTTTATCACTGACAGAGAATTAGGACTAGATAAAACCTTATTCTAAATACTATCCAGCAACAGAGGACTTTTTGATGGTATTTGGGCTGTTAAAGTCCACTTCTCATTATCAAGTCAAGTCAATTTTATTTGTATAGCCCATTATCACAAATTAGAAATTTGCCTTGGTAGTGGGCTTCACAGCAACACCACATCCTGTCCTTAGACCCTCGCATCGGATAAGGAACAACTCCCTAAAAAAAAAACTTTAAGAGAGAGAAAAAATAGAAAGAAACCTCAGGGAGAGCAACAGAGGAGGGGTCTCTCTCCTAAGATGGACAATGTGCAAACGATGTTGTGTTTACACAATATACAGAATAAAACATTGAAAGAGAATAACAGAATTATAATGGAAATAAAAGATCTCTGAAGAATATGATGAGGAGGATGCCAAGCAGTGTCCAGATGCCACCGGAACTGTCTGAGCCACACAACCGCCATCACCATGTACACCTGACAGGAGGACAGACTACACATGCACATGGGGGAGACTCACATCACACCATTCACATACACGGGGGAAGAGACAGAAAAAAAACATTAGCCACGTCGGAGACAGAGAAGGATATAACATTTAAACAGAATAACAAAATTATATGGATTTATAAGATATATAAAGAATGTGATGAGGAGGATGCCAAGCAGCATCCAGGTGGCAACCACCATCACAATGGAGACCTGGGAGGAAGACAAACTACATGTGCACGTAGGGGAGACTCACACCACACCATACAGGGGAGAAGATACAGGAGAAGACATAATTCATAGAGACAGAAAGAACATGTGAGAGAAAAGAGAACAGTTGCAAAAGTCAATAATCTATACCCTATAATTTCTTGTCAGAACAGTGATTGGTAAATTTATTGAGACAGAAACCGACCTGGCATACAGACCTGAAAACAGAACATTACTGTAATCAAGTCTGGATGAAACAAATGCATGTATTAGAGTCTCTGCGTCAGCCATGAACAGGAACTACAGAATTTTAGCTATGTTATGTAGGTAAAAAAAAAAAAGGCAATCTTTGTGATTACTTTAATGTGCTTGTCAAAAGAAAGGCTGGGGTCAAATTTAACACCAAGATTTTGGCTGCAACACCTTGTGAAATCACAGAGTTGTCGATTGTAATTTTTACTTGATCAAATTGGTGTCTCTTTCTAGCAGGGCCAATGACCAACATCTCAGTTTTATCCGAATTTAAAAGCAGGAACTTTAGTGACATTCAATTTTTTACAGCAGCCAAGCAGGTCTCTAAATTAGTCATTTGAGTATGATCATCAGCCCTTATAAGCACATACAACTGAGTATCAACCGCATAGCAATGGAAATTTATTCCATGACTGCATATAATTTGGCCAAGAGGTGAAATATAACGAGAGAAAAGTAGAGGGCCAAGAACTGAGCCCTGAGGTATGCCATATTTAATGTCAGAGAATTTCAATGTAATATTATGATAGCAGATACAATGTGTTCTACCAGATAAGTAGGACTTAAGCCAAGAGAGAGAAAAATTACAATTTATTTTATCCATTAGTGTATAGCGATCAATGATGTCAAAGGTTGCACTGAGGTCCAGTAGTAGAAGCACAGAGGTGGAATCAGAGTCCATAGATAGTATAAGATTGTTCACCACTCTGGTCAGAGTAGTTTCAGCGGAGTGACAGGCCCTGAAAGCTGATTGAAAAGGTTCATACTTTCTTCAAAATGGGTCGAAAGTTGTTGACTCTCTCCAGTGCTTTGGAAATGAATAGAAGATTAGAGACTGGTCGTTAGTTATTAAGAGACCCTGGATTGAGGTGTGGTTTCTTAAGTAGAGGTTTAACCACAGCTGTCTTAAAACTACTGGGAACAGTGCCAGTAGTAAGTGATAGATTAACAATGTAAGAACTGTCGGTCCCATGAAAGGCCAGAGGTCTTTAAAAAGTTTTGCTGGTAAATGGTTAAGTAGACAGGTAGTTGGTCTAGAAGCGGACATGAGCTTAGTCAAAGTATCAAGAGAGACAGTCCCAAAAGCTGTAATAACAGGGACTATCAGTGACTCACTGGATAGATGTGATTTTGGTAAGGCAGGACCTGCAAGAGTAGCTGGAGTTGAAGAACTAATTTTGTTTATGATCTCATCAACCTTATTGGAGAAAAAGTCTAGAAACACATGGGCAGTGAATGTTGAGCAACTAATACATGGCTGCTTCTTAGTATATTTAGCTAGTGTCAAAGAGAAATCTGGGATTATATTTATTAATATTGATTAAGTGAGAGAGATATGCTGCTTTTGCAGTAGCTGAAGCATGCTTGTATTTCAATAGATACTTATGCCAAGATAAAAAAAATCTTCGAATTTTGATTTTCGCCATTTACGTTCCAGTCTCTTGCAGGCCTGCTTAAGAGCATGTGTGTTGTCATTAAACCAGTGTGTAGGCCTCTTTAGTTGCCTAGCTCGGGTAGTGAGAGGTGCTACTGAATTGAGGAAACTAGAGAGGGCCACATTTAAGTGACTAGTGAAATTTTCAACAGAGTGTCTCTACAGTGAAAGGAGCCAAGACTTAAGGCAGCTGCTGGCCAAATGTAGCTACAGTGGAGGGACCAATGAGGCGAGTGGCAATTACATCTGTGCTGACATTTACAGGACAGGCCAATAATGCTTCAAATTTGACGAGAAAATTATCTGACACAGCAGATGTGGCAAGACATTCAGATCAGAAACAGCTATCCCTTTAGATAAAAACAAATCAAGGGTGATACCACTGCAATGAGTCGACTCTTGATCAAACTAAGTGAACCCAAAAATATCAGCAAGCACCAGAAAGGCTTTACTTAGAGGATCAGCAGCCTTATTCAGGTGAATATTGAATCATTAAGAATTAGCATGTCATTAGAGTGAGTAACAAGGCCTGAGACAAATTCTCCAAATTCTTCAAGAAATAGTGGGTAAGGGCTAGGAGGTCGATAGAGTTTCACAATTTGGACTGAGCAGAGGCTGTTCATGGCTGAGGGAGATGGACCAAGAACAAGAGCCTCAAAAGACTGGATTCACCTTGTTTATTTGCCTGAGCTACATGGGCATAAGTATAGTTGGGTGGGGAAGCTTCATTTAAGGGAAGGAAAACATTTGTTTTCAGCCATGTTTCACATAACCCAATCATATCAAAACTATGTTAAAGAATCAGATCATTTATTAGTAAGATTTTGGTAGACAGTGATCTGATATTTATGAGACCAAATTTAAGCATCTTGTTGAAGTGATCAGTAGTAATCAGAACCTTAGAGCTACCAATAGGTGAAATATTAACTGGAATTAGACGCCTTGTGTTATTAGCTGACAATTTTGATGACCAATGCTTTGGACGATATGTGGTCACATTTTGATAACATTAGATGTTTGGTTCTGTAGATTATTATGTACTTCATTGCACATTTCACCAACACCAGTGGTAGAAATGATTATTAGATTATTGTGATTCACACATTTAGGAGAGGAGAGCTTGGGAGCAATACACAGCAGGGAAGGGAGATTGTCTCAATGTTATAGACCAAGCTGTCAACCTGATAATCTATACTATGAGAAATTCCCTGACTAAACATGTTGATTAAACTACTTGACTCCACATCCACAGTAGATTTAAACCTAGCAGGCTCTCTAATCACCTGCAACCTGCTGAATGATAAGTTCCTAATGTCAAACTAAACGTAGACAGCTATCTATATGGCTAGACAAAAGAGCAGCGCCGTCCCCAGTAGGGTGAATGTCGTCCACTTTCATAGGTAAGGGCGGCCCCGGAAAGAAGGTCAGTTTATCAACAAAGCCGAATCCCTGCTCATTACAGTAACGAGCCAGGTTCATTGAGGTGAGCCTACTGTACATCTCATCATTACCCCTCATGGGTAAGGGACCAGAAACAATCGATTAATCATCATACAGGCAAGATTGACTCACAGTTATAGATAATTACAATGCACTCTCTTTGTCGTACAATGTATTTTATTTGATGCTTGTGTTTCTCTTAACTGCTTACTGCAAAAAGAATTGTCCCAGTGGGGGCAATAAAGAGTCCTCTACTGTACTAATCTGCATCAATCATTGGTTCTATACTGCACATGAATCATCCTCTGAAATGTTTAAATACAGTAATGGTTTTCTACATGGGGAAAAAAAATCGCAGATTAATCACACTCAAAGTCTGGAAAAAGAAAAACTATGTCACATGTACAGTGTTATTGATGATAAAAACCAAACAACGGCAACCTTTAACCTTGGCTTGGCGAGCCAGTAATAGGAACTTCCTATTACCAGAAGGAAAGAGGTATTTCTGTGTGTCTAGAGGGACCACGGCCATCTGAACACAATAGGACCTCTGGTGGGAATACAGGGGTTCTCACCGCCCGAGATAGCACATCCTTCACAGACTTGTTAGCAGTGCAGACAGATAGCTGCTCTTATCTGGATACAATTGCCCTTATGTATTTTGGCCTGTAATCAATTTCTCACATTTTCTCTCTGTCCGCTGTAGAGATGCACTATGTCTTCATTATGGTTGCGAAAGATAATTTGTTTCAACTAAGAGATATCTGGCTAGTCTCTTGTTTTCCTTTGGATTTTAGAGGGAGTTGTTGGCCTGTTGGTTTGGAGGATATTTGCTCCCCTGCCTGTGAGGTTTGCACATTGGGTTTTCTTTTCTTTTTTTGGACCCCTCCCCCCTTTTCTTCCCAATTGTATCCGGCCAATTACCCTATTTTCCGAGCCGTCCCTATCGCTGCTCCACCTCCTCTGCCGAGCCGGGGAGAGCCGCAGACTACCACATTCCTCCTCCAATATGACAGGAGTTTCACCAGGGGGACGTAGCGCGTGGGAAGATCACGCTATTCCCTACCAGTTCCCCCTCCCCCCTGAACAGGCGCCCCAACCGACCAGAGGAGGCGCTAGTGCGGCGACCAGGACACATACCCACATCCGTCTTCCCACCTGCAGACACGGCCAATTGTGTCTGTAGGGATGCCCGACCAAGCCAGAGGTAACACGGGGACTCGAACCGGCAATCCCCGTGTTGGTAGGCAGCGGAATAGACCACTACGCTACCTGGATGCCCGCACATTGGGTTTTCTTATATATTGTTCAGGACAGATAGCATTTGCTAGTGGAGTTCATCGACAATTGGACACTACGACCAGACTGGAGCAGAAGAGGGACTAGAAGAAGGGTAAGGGGAATAGATAGGACAGTACAGAGACTGTTACTGAGAGACAACATTAACTGAACATGTGAGAGAAGGACAGAGGCCGACACTGAGAGCTTAAAAGAGATTTTAACAGAGTGGGAGAGACAAGGATCAAGACTGGAAAAGCATAAAAGAGAGAGACTGAATGAGGAAAAGAGAGCAACTAACAGGCCAGACTAGGCAGCAGCAGATTATGCTAACTACCGTCCTTTCTGGATTCTGCTGTGACACCCAAATGTGTCAGTGCTGCTGACTGAGAGGGGGCTGGAAGGACTTTCCAGGCGTGAAGGGCACTGTGTGTGTGTGTGTGTGCGTGTGCGTGTGTGTGTGTGTGTTCATTCATGTACATCTGTGTGCAATCAGCACAAGCAGGCTTTATGTCATGCATGAGCTTTTTGTGTAGCAAGTTGTTTGTTTTCAAAATTGTGAATAGCGCACCCTTCACTCATCTTCAGCACCCTGAATGAGATATATGTAAATTTGCAGCAATTATATTTCCCACCCTTAAGTTGTTTGTTTGTGTGTGTGTGTGTGTGTGTGTGTGTGTGAGAGAGAAGAGAGAGAGAGAGAGAGAGAGAGAGAGAGAGAGAGAGAGAGAGAGAGAGGAGAATGAAAGAAAGAAAAACCCAACTTATTCAATTGTGGACAGAATAAAATGATGGTAGTGTGTGATAACACTAACATTTCTAACATTGCTATCTCTCTGAGACACTCCTGTGATGCCAGTCATTGCATAAGACAAATTTCCTCACGGACAATAAAGTTTCAGTCATTCATTCATGGTTGTTCGTAAAGGCACTGTGAAGCCACTACTACATCAAAACTAGTACAATGACTACTGTACCATTACTTCAACCAGTCCTCTTGTGCTAGTCTCCTCTTTTCATATGCAGCTCAGATACTGCTGCTTGAAGTGAGCATTCTTATTTTACTCTGCGTTCAAATCAAGAGATTAACCAGCGAGTAACTGATGTTTGTCAGTATGGCAAAGCCAAGTGAAATCTTTTTTTTTTTTTTGCACCTGAGTGCATATGCATTTACAGTTTTCTTGTGTGTATTTTTTTCTGTTCTTAAATTCTGCATGTGTGTGTGTGTGTGTGTGTGTTTGTGCGCGCGCACACATGCATGTTTGTGTGTTTTGCAGGATTGAACACTTGAGTCTCAACATGGCTATGCAGCTGCTGGTAGGAGTTCCTCTGGAAATGGTTCATGGAGCACTGAGGATTGGGCTGATATATGTGTGTGGCATTCTAGCAGGTGGGTCTTTAGACACACACACATACGCACACACACACACACACACACACACACACACACACACAGTTGGACTAAAAGCCTTCTCTTCTGCATTCAGTTCTCTTATCAGGTTTTGGCCAACGTGTTATTGAACGCCAGTCATTGAACAAGTTGCGAGCTTTTGGTTTGTGGGTGTTTGTGGTGGACTTGGGACAGATGGTCTGTCTGAGCCTGTATTCAGACTAGGGACAGTGGGGTGTAGGGGGCTTGTTCGTGGCCCATCAAAGTCTCCGCTCCATTTTGACATTGTGGAGGTCACCCCCCCATCGAGCATGCACAATAGGGCAGGGCGGTGAGTAATAACTCAAATGGCGCTCAGTCATGAAAAACGTGTGCGTGAACACACAATAGAAGTGAAACTGAATGGACAGAGGGTGGGGAGACGATTTAATTAAGGTATTTATATGAAACTGAGACAGGAGAGAGATGTATTTATATGAGACATGGAGATTCGAGTTGGGCATCGATGGAGCCGGAATAGGAAGAACCGGTTCCAGCACTGAAAGAGCCGGAGAGATTGAACGATTCCCAGGTTTTTGTCGTTATTCCGCTTGTGTTGTTCTTACGATGTCACTATGTCCGGGGCACAGAGATCTCATTTAGACAACTTGGCCACTTCAAGCGTAGACTCGGTGTGTGGGTTTAGTACACAATAGAGAGAGGACGAAGGGTAGCAGAATGAAGTGGGCCAAAAGTGTGGCTGCAGGACAGGGAAGAACGTACTGAACATGTACTCGGCGTGCACTTGTACTTGTACTTTCACTCACACAGCAATGCTAGATGAAATCAAAGAGGATCTGGCACCTCAAATCTTTTACGTTTACATCGAGTCATTTGGTAGACACCTTTATCCAAAGCGACTTACAAGGGAGTCAGTAATTAGCAGAAGGAAACAACTGTAGGCAACTGACATGGTAGATATACACAGTAAGTGTTTTATAGCCAAGGGTGCATACAAAATCAAGACGTTAAGTCTACATGCGCTGTAGATTAGAGGTAATAGCACTTAAGGAGAGAGCAAAGTGAAAAGTAAAAAAATCAAGTGCAAACGATGATAAAACAGTGAGACAAGCAAGTGCAAGTCAAAATGGGACTAGCAGACACTAGAAAATGCTGTATAATCTAATATGGCACAACAGTGGTAACCAGTTCCACGTCACAGGTAAATATACCTGCAACCAGAGATAATTTAAGGGTAAAGGTAGGCCTTAAAGAGGAAGGTTTTTAGGCTTTCTAGTCAGAAAGTTGGGCGGCACGGTGGCGTGGTGGTTAGCACGGTCGCCTCACAGCAAGAAGGTCCTGGGTTCGAGCCCCAGGGCAGTCCAGCCTTGGGGGTGATCCCAGGTCGTCCTCTGTGTGGAGTTTGCATGTTCTCCCCGTGGCTGCGTGGGTTTCCTCCGGGTGCTCCAGTTTCCTCCCACAGTCTGAAGATATGTAGGTCAGGTGAGTCGGCCGTACTAAAATTGTCCCTAGGTGTGAATGTGTGTGTGTGTGGGCGCTGTGATAACCAGGCGGTCTGTCCAGGGTGTCTCCCCGCCTGCCGCCCAATGACTGCTGGGATAGGCTGCAGCATCCCATGACCCTGAGAGCAGGATAAGTGGTTTGGATAATGGATGGATAGTCAGAAGTTCTGAGAGAGACTGGGAAGTCCAATGAAACTTAATCAGGGGCTACAGAAAATAGTTCTTTATGATATGACAGTGTGCGTTCACTTTTTTTGTTCGTCATAAGGGCCAGTGTGTCTATGTAGTACATATTGAACTCAACCAGAAAAGCATCAAGGTTTGGGAGTCATTCCACCATTTTGGGGCTAGGTCAGAGAAAAGTCTGGATCTAGAGCTTTTCGTTTTCATAGATGGGACCACAGGCATAATTAATCAGCGCCAGGCCCCAATGCAAGATGGTCAAAGCAGGCCCCAGCCTGCACATCACAATCGGACATAACATAACATAACTTAACATAACCAAGGCTCAGTGTTTTTGGTTTCTACTGATTTTTACTGAAAAATCCCCAGATTTTTTTAAAAGGAGCAGATCGGTTTAAACACCGATAAATTCCCGGATTTTTAAAAAAATAAAAACCGAAAACGCTGAGCCATGAACATACGTATATATGATAGTTTTGCCTCTGAATGGGACAGATAGTAGCTTACTAGAGGCAGCGCAAAGACATGGAGGAGGAGTGTACATGCTGATACAGGACCGCAGGTAACTAGGTGCAGTTCCATGAGCTGCCCGGAACGCCAACAACAAGGTTTTGAACTTTATACAAGCAGTAGCTGAAAGCCAGCATACAGATACAGAGAAAGGAGTGACATGCACACATTTTGGGAGGCTGAAGACCGAGTGTGCAGCGTCATTCTGGATTCTTTGGAGTGTCGCAGGAAGTTGAATCAGTTCATCTGGAACAATGTCTAGTGGGAGAAATGTTTCATCACTCCTGCAAGTGACCTCTTCAGTCTCAGTTGCCTGCAGGTGTCCCCACCCTTATAGACAATACAGTGACATAACGACCGAAACCAACAATCAGTTTCATATGCAAATTGGTATAGAGTTACAATGGCCATGTGCACTATTCACAGAGGATTGAGGAATGGTTGCAATCACAGCATTGTAAAATGGCAACAGATTAGGGGTGGGACAATTCACAAATGTCACAGTTCGATACATCTCATGATTCAGAGCTCACAATTTAATACAATACAATACGGTGGATGCCTTGGCAAGCAAGAGACAAAACACCATTGCAGTTCTATATTTTTCATTTATTTTAGGAATTAGGCCCAACATTTTGGCATTATCAAGTCACGTATTCAAACGTAATGTAAGTGCAAAAGTTCTAACAAAATTTTGCCCGCTTTTCTTGTTGTGTAACACAATTGCTTTACTTTAAAACTTTAAACTTTAAAAACTACTAGAACAACCAAGGGGGTCATTTTGACCATTTTGGATTTTCAAAGTTTAATAACTTTGTGGGGGAAAAAGAAGATACAGACCTGCCGCTCCCTGAATGCTCCTAAAATTGGATATATTAGCATTAAAATGAGTTTTAGGTCAATTGCACAAAAAAGCTATGATAAGGTCTACCTAAAACGACCGTGAGGGTCAAAATGACCGCGTGTAATTTGCGTGTCGTTGTGCGCGTCATCGTGTGCGTCGTCACTATTTATGACGTGTGTTGTTTGCGTCATTTGCTTTGCAACATTCAGTTCTTTTTATTTACATTTCACATTCTATAGGCCTTGTTACGTTTATTAGATTAGCAATATGTGTTTTCCGTTTTATTTTCCAGGTATTATTTCCAACATGTCTGGGTACAGCCGCCGTTTCAGATGCACCATGACCACCACCGAGGCGTTGCAGTATTTACTGCAAAAAGTCTCCCTCACTGGACAGTTGTCCAATTGGGGAGAACAGTTGGACAATTGGACAACTGTCGCAGTTGGACAGCGGCGATTTTAAATTGTTTGAGAAAGAGTATTGTAATGATCACGGATGTGTGGACTCGTTAGCCCATTGGCTAACGGGGCGGACCCTTTAGTCGACTGGTTAGCCACCAGGTTCGCATCACGGCAGGTTCCCGGCTGCCTCCTGAATTTGCTACAGTATTAAAGTTGCTAAAATGCTTATTTTGGTGTCAGTCATTTCCTAACAGAAATACTAACATATGCAATACATCAGTATCTCAGCTGGGTATTTACCTTGACAGAATACAGAATTTAAAAACCGGCGGTCATTTTGATTGCCCATGGTCGTTTTGGGTAGGAGTGAAATTCCGGTCGTTCTAGTGTTAATAACACAATCTTGCGAAATGGAGTGTCTCAGACCGTGAAGACCGTATCAAACGGTTCGGAATTCGATCCAGTATCGTCCCACCCCTACAACAGATGTACTGTTAACCCGTCCCCCCCTCCCCCCAGGGATGGTCGTTCCCTCTTCACATAGATGGCCTCTCTGACTCCCCGTTCAAACCAGCGTTCCTCCCTGTCAAGGATGTGCACATCCTCATCCTTGAAAGAGTGGCCACTGGCCTGTAGATGGGTGTAGACCAGTGGTCACCAGCCCTACTCCTGGAGAGCTACCATCCTGCCGGTTTTCACTCCAACCCTAATTTAACACACCTGATTCAATTAATCAATATTTTGTTAAGTAGGTAATCAGTAGAATCAGGTGTTAAATTAGGGTTGGAGTGAAAACCGGCAGGACGGTAGCTCTCCAGGAGCAGGGTTGGTGACCACTGGTGTAGACTGTGGAGTCCTGGCTTGATGCGTTAGCTCTCCTGTGTTGTGCCATCCTTGGCCAGCGTCTGTTTGGTTTCCCCGATGTACAAGTCACGGCAATCCTCCAGGCACTTAACAGCGTACACTATATTGCTCTGTCTGTGCCAGGGGACCTGATCCTTGGGGTGGACCAATTTTGGGCGCAGCAAGTTTTGGGGTTTGAAAGCAGCTGAGATGCAGTGTTTGGAATATCCATCCATTATCCATTCCATCCATTATCCGGACCGCTTATCCTGCTCTCAAGGTCACAGGGATGGTGGAGCCTATCCCAGCAGTCATTGGGCAGCAGATGGGGAGACATCCCAGACAGGCCAGGCCATCACAAGGCCGACACACACACACACACACACACACACACACACACACACACACACACACACACACATTCATACCTAGGGACAATTTAATAATGCCAATTCACCTGACCCACATGTCTTTGGACTGTGGGAGGAAACTGGAGCACCCGGAGGAAACCCACGCAGACACAGGGAGAACATGCAAACTCCACACAGAGGACGACCTGGGATGCCCCCCAAGGTTAGACTACCCAAAGGCTTGAACCCAGAATCTTCTTGCTGTGAGGCGACTGCGCTAACCACTGCACCACCCTGCCACCCTGTTTGGAACATACGCGTCTATATCTTTCCAACACTCCTGCCATACATGGAATCACCACTTGTTTACACTTAGGCAGCTGATGTCCTTCTCTTCTCTTCGATCGGCTGGTGCACTGTTGGGACATCTTGCTGGCTTTGACAAACGCCCAGTTAGGATAACCACACTTAACCAGGGCCTGTTTAATTTGGGATTCCTCCCCTTACCCGGCCGCTGTGTCGGTGGGGACGTTGTCAGCTCGGTGGTACAGCGTCCTGATGACTCCTAGTTTGTGCTCCAGTGGATGATGAGGTTTCATTGGAAAGACAAAAGGGGAGGGGGGGAGCAGAGGTAGTGGGAGGGAAAGAAAAAATGAAGAAAGTAGTGGTCTGATGTGTAGGGGTGTAACTGTGAGTGCAAGAATGAGGTCAAATCGTTTACCAGCCTTGTGGATGGTTGAGGTATTTAGGGGGGATATAGGTCAAAGGAAGCCAAAAGCCAGAAAAAGTCAGAAGCCTTTGTGTTGTCAAGTTGAATATTAAACTCACCAAGCATGAGTAACGGTGTGCCATCCTCAGGCAGTTGCCGAGGCGATATGTCAAACTCTTCAACAAAGTTTTTTAGCTGACCGGGGGTCTGTAGAGAACCATTATCATAAGCTTAGCTGGTTGAGCGAAGAAACAGCATGATATTCAAAGGAGGTTAAATGGAGATGGAGGGAGACTGGAGTAGATTTCCAGGAGGGTGTAATGACTAAAGCCAGTGACACAGAAGAGTGAGGGGAGTGAGAGAAAGAAAAGCCTGCGAAAATGGCCGCCGGTGTTGCAGTATTCTCAAGACAAATCCAGGTCTCAGTAAGAGCAAGGATGTTCAGAGCAGCCTTCTGGTCTTTTCAGACGTGGGGGCGATTGACGCTTCTAAGTAATTCGTTTTCAATGAGAGACGAGCGAGCAGGTAGGGACGTGCTGGCGATCTGTCAGGCGGAGCGACAAGCGGGCGCAACCCCTCGAAACTGTTGTGGTCATGCTCATCTGACACACACGCCGGCCCGCTGCCAGAGTTGAATTGTATATATTATTTATATATATATATAAAGATAGATGTAAGAGAAAAAACCTTTAATTCGTGGCAGTACAAGCCTGTTTCGTGCATCACACACTCATCAGCTGCCAAGTTGGCTAAGTTGGCTGCCAAGCTGATGAGTGCGTGACGCACGAAACAGGCTTGTACTGCTATGAATTAAAGTTTTTCCCCCTACATCTATCTTAATATTCTGCTCCTCATTTGTTGAGCACTTTTATCAACACCATTAATGGTTTCCGAAAAAAATGCTCTATATATCTATATTTTATTTATTTATTATTTTCACAATTAAATTTTGGGGGGGGGGTTTCCCCCCCTTTTCTCCCTAATTGTACTTGGCCAACTACCCCACTATTCTGAGCCTTTCCGGTCGCTGCTCCACCCCCTCTGCCGAGCCAGGGAGGGCTGCAGACTACCACATGCCTCCTCTGATACATGTGGAGTCGCCAGCCGCTTCTTTTCACCTGACAAATGAGGAGTTTCACCAGGGGGATGCAGCATGTAGGAGGATCATGCTGTTCCCCCTCCTCCCGAACAGGCGCCCCGACCCACCAGAGGAGGTGCTAGCGCAGTGACCAGGACACATGCACACGTCTAGCTTCCCGCCCACAGACATGGCCAGTTGTATCTGTAGGACGCCCGACCAAGCAGGAGGTAACACGGGGATTCGAACCGATGGTCCCTGTGTTGGTAGGCAACGGAATAGACCGCCACCCCATCCGGACGCCCCCTAGGAAATATATTTTAATGTATTGCTATAGCCTATAAAGAAATACAGTTGTACTGGCAGGGATACAGTAGTGCACAGAAGCCATTTCCATGGTTACCACGCGTAGATTGCCTGGCGTTTACTCACGGAGCACTTGTGTGCGTGTCTGGTCACGTGACGTGTGCATTGAGACCCTGCAGACCCAAGTGGGTATGCAGGCGGAGTGTCGCTTACCATCTAAAAAAAAAACCATTAGGGGCAAAAGCAGGAATGAAACTTGCCTTATTTACTGCAGTTCCACGGGTCCAAAGAGAAGGAGGTTTCCGGTACCTTAACCCGTAGGTGACGGCAATTGCTTCGATTGCAATTGCGATTCAATCTCGGGTGCTGCTGCCGACCATGTATGATAACAGGGATGGAGTAGAGGCACATGATCTACCCTGATGTTCCTCTGCGGGGAGCAAGCCTGGAAGTATAAGAGTAGTAGGATTACTTTAGCAAGACGTTTCTCTGCTGTAACTGCCGTGGATAGTGAGCCAGGCAGTATAAGAGGAGCGGGATTGCTTTACCCGTCGTTCCTCTGTAGGAACTGCCGCGAGTAGTGATGCAATAGGAAAAGAGTAATGGGATTGCTTTTGCAAGATGATGCTCCCACAAGCGAACAGTAGGAGTCATGCAATTCCAACAATAACAAAACTCCAGGTCACACTTAATTTGTTTACCTCCAGTTCTATTCAGCCAACAGTGGCATCTCAGGTACCAATATGGCAATTTTAGATTTTTTCAAACTATAAAACCCAAGTTAGAAAATCACACAAAAAAAAGAGCCCCAAATCCCAGTTCATTTATTTGAGGGGCAAGTAATTGAGGTTTTGAAATATTGGACCCGGAGTTCTGTTATTTTCTGTTATTAATTTGAAATTACCAGCCATGCTGTCGCAAGGCCTTAAAACACAAATAGGGGACATCCGGGTTGTGTGGTGGTCTATTCCGTTGCCTACCAACACGGGGATCGCCGGTTCGAATCCCCGTGTTACCTGCGGCTTGGTCTGGCGTCCCTACAGATACAATTGGCCGTGTCTGCGAGAGGGGGAGCTGGATGTGGGTATGTGTCCTGGTCGTAACACTAGCGCCTCCTGTCGTCAGTCAGGGCGCCTGTTCGGGAGGGAGGGGGAACTGGGGGGTAGCATGATCCTGCCACATGCTACGTCCCCCTGGTGAAACTCCTCACTGTCAGGCGAAAAGAATCTCCTGGCGACTCCACATGTATCGGAGGAGACATGTGGTAGTCTGCAGCCCTCCCTGGATTGGCAGAGGGGGTGGAACAGCGACTGGGATGGCTCAGAAGAGTGGGGTAATTGGACAGGTACAATTGGGGAGAAAAGGGGGGGGGCACAAATAGGAAGAGTACATAATCATCTACGAGTGTACTTGGGGCAATTGAAGGGACACTGCAAAACATGTTTGTATTAATTATGCTTCCCATTTTTATTAGTACTGTGCTAAATTGGCAACTCCCGTCAGCACTGCTGGCAAACTGGTTCTTATTTGTGCTTCTCTCAGTCAATCTGGGCTTTAGTGTTTTTTGTTTGCTTTTTTTTTTTGGATCCCCCCTGCCCCCCCCATTTTTCTCCCCAATTGTACCCTGCCAATTACCCCACTCTTCCAAGCCGTCCTGGTCGCTGCTTCCACCCCCTCTCTGCCGATCCGGGGAGGGCTGCAGACTACCACATGCCTCCTCCGAAACATGTGGTGCTTCTTTTCCCCTGACAGTGAAAAAAGACATGCATGATAGGGTTAGTACTCCTGTCTGTGTGCTTGACCGAGGCATGGCAAGACGAACTGGAGTTTGTCCCCGGGAGCTGCACGGCGGCTGCCCACTGCTCCTAGCTACACAGCTACGATGGGTTAAATGCAGAACATAATTTCCCTATGGGGATCAATAGAGTATATCAAAATCAAAATGAAAAAAAAAATCAGTGAGGAGTTTCATCAGGGGGACGTAGCGCGTGGGAGGATCACACTATTCCTATAACCCCGACTGACCAGAGGAGGCGCTAGCGCAACGACCAGGATATATACCCACATCCGGCTCCCCCCTCCCGCAGACACGGCCAATTGTGTCTTTAGGGACGCCCGACCAAGCTGGAGGTAACACGGGGATTCGAACCGGCGATCCCCGTGTTGGTAGGCAACGGAATAGACTGCTACGCTACCCTGGTGCCCCTGGGCCTTAGCATTTTAAGGTGTTTTGAAGATATGCTAAATTCAGTCAGATGAGTTTTTAATTGAATAAAAAGGTTTTCATTGAGACTAAATGTGGATGGGGCTTAGTTTGGTGAGGAGCCAGGGCTCCATCTCCTCCCATGACCCTCTGCAAAAGGTGGCTCCATTTTAAGAATCGATAAA